>NW_028301578.1:4897500-5040000 GCF_042242905.1 Orbicella faveolata | reverse complement strand
CGGCATTGGGTCATAGTTTCTCTCTACACTGTCATTCATCCACCCTGTCAAGTCAAGTTCAGTTGCTGTGTAAACCAAAGTGAGTAACCTATTTTTTGTTTTTAGGCTAAGTTCTTAGTTTTCTGCGGATATCGGAAATAGTATCTAGATCATTCGCTACTGAGTCGGTTTGTAAGTTTTTATTCTCGGAACGTTGTTACGTGATCGCCCTACGTTAGGTTCATATCTCAGACAGTAAAGGGTTTAGTGATCATGAATACTCATAAAATACTGTAATATTAGTTATAGCGCTGCTTATATTAGGCTACCATGTCACGGACGCGGACGTTATGGCGAATGCTCGCTATAATTTCATCATAGATATTATTTTATCTTGTATAAGTCGATGTAACAGTTACGTTAGCTTCTATTTTCGTTGTCTATTTCAGTTCAAACCAAACTACGGTTTACGATATACGGTTTGTGGCATAAGTTTACAGTACGTGGATCAAATTAACTTTCATCTTTAGTACGTAATCTCTCACGGAACATTTATCTCTGTCAATTAACGGATCCGTTTAATTTAAATCGTAGTCAGAAGTCCTTACCGTGTTCGTTCTTTTCAACACGCACGGTTCTACCCGTGTGATTTAACTGGATTTTGGTCAGCTATTCTGTCCTTGTAAATTACACGAAATAGTAAAAAACAATTTTCCAAAGACGAATGAGTTCTATGGTCACACACCATTCAGACCTGCCTTGACACAGACGTTCGCCGAAGGTGTCAAATTTCCAATCACGCAAACAAAAATGCGTGACACGCGTGATAACTTTCCCAGCGCGTGGTGTCAGTCTTTCCAACCCGAAAGTCGCCTAGTACAAAACAAAACCCTGGGCACCTTTGGCAGTTCATGTAAAGTCCAACCATTATATAGTGCGTCTTTTAGTTGTAAGGGACTTGGAAACAAACTGTAATGTCTGGCTGTCAGAGCAGAGGCACAAGTGACAGAAGCAATGGAAAATACGAGAATGAATTGAGGACATGAGATTATCTACTTACCAAATATGCTATAACGGTAGCATTGCCATATTGGACTGCAAGACCCAAAGCACTGTAGATCTAGAAACCCAACAAAAAAAAAGTTTTAATTAAGATTCGTATGTTTCCGGCTTACTCTAAAGATTGATGAGCACTGAGGTCTTGCTTGCAAGCCTGGTAAGAACATACACCTAGTGGGAAGTGAGGTGGACTCCAGATCGAACGGTCCTGGTTGAAGCCCTGACCGGTTTTATTGTTGTGTTCTCGAGCAAGATACTTCACTCTCACAGTTCCTCTCTACCCGAAAGTAAAAATGCACACCCAGCGAGGTAATGTGGGGATGAGCTTGCGATGAACAAGCGTATTCCCGCATATTATTATTCTTGGGGAAGTAGAAAGAAATCCTCCTAGTCGCTTCATGCGACGGAAACCGGAGATAAGAGCCGGCCTGATGGGTTACTAGGCTCGAACGCAGACTTACCCAGTAGCGTGTAGCAACCTAGATAAGATGCTGGAACTTCGTAGGTTCCTAAATCCTAAAGGCTAATACCCCCCGCCCCTCAGTTTTCCCGTACGCATTTACACCATGCTTGGCGAAGACACTGTGAGAGCAAACTGTCTTATCCAAGAACACAACACAATGTGACCAGAGTTCGAATCCGTTTATCCTGTGGGGAATTAGAAAAGGATAGCCCGCACTGTCTCGTCTTCACAAGATTTTATTCTTCTCCTCTTCGATTCTCGCTAGATTTCACAACTCTTTTTAACTCGACTGACTGAAAGATTCCTTCGACTCAAAAGCTAATTAAATCACAAACAATTGTTTCTTATCTTCGAGGCACACCTTAGTTAAAGTACGCCGATTGATTAGATACGAATCTTCTAGACTTAAGAACAACAAAGATCTCCAGACAAACATTTCACAATCACTAATTGATATCTATGGTATTATCCTGTTTCCGACAATCCAGCAATACCCATTTATACTTCTGGGCACAGATCGTCATCTCTCCCGAAAACGGTCTTCAGTGACGATTTCTAGGGATTTTATACCCAAGTAAAAGATTTTGGTTTTGTTGTGTTTATTACAAGACAACCATGGACGAATTCTTCGGCTTTCAAGTGCCACGGTCTACTCACTTTGTTCAGAGCTGAAAAATAATTCTCGCCGTTGTGTTTTGCAGCGTATTCCTTGGCGGCTGCTTGAAAATGAGCCCATCTGGCTGGAGAAATATCAAAATAAAACACAACAGACATTAGAATACAACAACATCACGAACTATATCACGCTAAAACGAGTGAACAATTTTCTCTGGTTATTTAGCATTTACCAAAAAATCCGTAAATTTCGGTAAGAATGTAATTGGTAAGATAATTTTGATTCGACCTACCGGTAAATTATCGAAATAAACGGAACGTCTTGAAAAGTAGTCCAAAATTTCCAACCGAAATATCCGAGTGGAAAATGCGCTTACTATTTGCAATTATCTCGGAATTATGATCAGGTCGACCTCGTCCTAGTCTTTTCTAATAGGTAAATTGGTTTTTTTTCTTTTTTTTGAGTAATTGGTAAATGGCCAATCCGAACGGAACTTACCATCAGACATTTTTGCTTCCATTTGCACAAACCGTTAAAACAACCTCTGTGTCTGTTGATGTTCGACTTACCTACAGGAGTTACGTCACAGTTTGCGCATCTTGAAAAGTTTAGCCTAAATTTTTCAAGTTCGTCGTTTGTAATCCGTGTTAATCTTTTCCATCTTTGACCATCCTTTTTCCTTTATGGTTTATTATTATCTCTTTGGTGTTTTTCAGTCTTAGTGCACTACTATTTTCAGGTTCCGTTCGATTAAAAGGTAATTTTTTACGTGGCCAAAATCACTAAGAAAGCCGTGACTAAGGGCCTTTAGTGCTCTGAAAGCGTATCCCGTCATGCCTACTCACCGTAGTAATGGTCGGCCAGAACTACATGAAAGTGAGGGTGGACTTGGCTGGCGCTGGCTCGAGGCAGAGTATCCCAGTAGATGTGAGGAACGGTATATTGTTGGTCATACAAATGAGCTCGGCGAAACCTGAAAAAAAACATAATCCAAAGCAAATAAGATTCCTGGATTCTCGAAGGACTGGCTCGTGTTGGCAGGAAAGGAATATTATTACCATTACTGCAGGAAATTAGGAACGTACGCAAATTAACACAGTTTATAATTTTCAAACGTGATGATATTGTTGTCCAGAAGCGGAAGTCCTATTTGTTATTTCAACGTAAAAAAACCTGGCCCCATTAACAGTGCGAACAACGCATGATCTCAAAATTTAGTCAAAGTTTAAGCTAACCACAACAAAAATGCTACTAAACAAGACTTACAGTACATTTCTAAGCCGGACTCTGCAAAAAGCAACATACCATGACCAAACTGTGGGTTTTATGAAGAACGTAAACCAAATTATCTGCATTTTTGTTTAGATTAAGACAGTTTTGAATTGTATGTGGTAAACCAAAACCAAAGCAATCACTTTGGCCAATCACAGAGAACACACAAAATCCAGTGAGCCAATCAAAACTCGACGCGTAGACTGTATAACTGGCGCGAAGCGCGGGAAATTGCGTGCGAACGAGTCGCGATTGGTTTTGGTTTAATTTCTGATTAGTTGAGAAAGTAGTGCGAGATTTTAAGGAATTCACTGAGCGGAGAAATGCAAACCCAGCGCAAATGCGAATTGCTTACGGCAATCAAGTGAAAACCGCTCTAAGTTGAGAAAACAAACTATTGGCTAGAGAAACACGGCACGAGATTTACTAACCAATCACAGAGCTGAACAGAAAAAAAAAATCAAACTCACGTTTACTTGCAACAATCAATCTGAGAAAACTGCTCTGAGCAAAACTGTCTACTGTGGTTTTCGACCAGTTTGATAAATCACCTTTGAATGGCAGACATGAAGAAAATCTTACAGAAAAATACAAATGATTTTCTTACCACTTCTGGGCAGTCTCCATGCCATCCAACAACTGAAAGACAAGGAAAAGGATAAAAAGATTCATTCCTTTACCATTCTTTCCCCGGTACTATGTGACTAACTGTTTGTAATCTACCAAGACCTGTTTCCAACACGCCACTTCATTACTCAGTTGGCAGAGCACCGCGCTGGTAACGCAGACATTATGCGTTTATAGTATTCGATATTCCCATTGATGCCGTGCCTGTTTCACCTTTTTTTTACAGAGTTTAAGAGAGGCTTTCCATTGGTACAATATGACCACATAACGGAGGCCCAAAAAATCAGAAGAGCCGACCAAAACGAAAACGTCACACACGATTTTATTTTTCAAAACATGAAAACTCTAGAGCGTTAAGCTCTTCCAGCTGAGCTATGAATTACAAATTGGGAACAAGACGAGCCTTTGGAATTATGCCTCGTCCCAGATTGTCGCGGATTTTTCTCACGAGAAACCACTGGGCACAACTCACAGTTAAGCAGCACGTACTCGCCACACGAAGGTGAAGGCAAAAAGAACGTCGCTAAACAAAAACAAAAAATTAATGAACAAGGAAATGGTTTTACATGTGCCTTGCCTTCTTACATTCATAGCCGTCCCTTATAACATAGTGACCCTTAAGTTTAGTGATTAAATTGTGAGTTCACGCACAAATAAACCACACAACGAATTTTTCAAGTTTCATTCGGTATTGAACACGGCTTGTGCACATTCAGCTAGAATAAAGTAAAGTTCTGACACTGAAAAACAAAGTGGATCTAGATAATGGAAAATTGCTTTTTTAGGATATCTTTAAAAAGTTACATCCTCAAGGACTCCGTCCTGGTCGCGTAGCAATATTAGCAGTGTCAACATTGCAAAGTACCCGTATATTTTTCACTCAAATTTTTTTTCAATTTGACGAAATATTTTATGCAATATTTGGCTTTTAACTTGATACGATCAGTCATCAACTCGATCTCCCAACATTGCAAAGCTTCTTGTCAAAGGCCTCGTTTCTGTATCAGCTTTTCTCCCAACAAAATTTTAAATAATTCGTTCAAAAGAAAACCGCTTTGACGCAAGCCGCCAAAAATTCACACAGCAGAGGACTTCATCTTTAGTGTTCCTCGGAAGTTACTCTTAAAGACTTCAACTTGTCTTCGCGGACAGCATTACGAAAGTGGAACCAGTCGAACATTTACAGAAGGAAATACAATAAAAAAACCTTTCCCGCTTCCACTAGATATATAAATATTGCAATTTAATTTCCATCGAAACACACTACCAAATTAATATTTTGAAAGAGAAGATTTAGCTGATTAAACAACGTGCTAGAAATTGAATTCCGCAAAGTAAACGGCCCTGCTAATAAAGGACTCGGATAAAGAGGCAATGTTGCCCGTGTTAGGCATTTTTTCAAAACCCTCTAAGTTGCCAAGGAGATGCTTTTCAGTGTCAGAAAAAACAGAGTGATCTCCCGAATTTCGAAACATGACTAAACACTTGCTTCGCTATAGGTGTGCCGGATTTACACAAAAGTGGGCTGGAAACGTTTAATTTCAAACAATTCTCACTTGTTAATTGAAGCTGATACAACGCCTACTGTAAAACCACCCGTGTAGAAACCGTACCAAAACTTAAAAGCGTTTTCGTCGTTGGCTACATAGATGAATAGTTTATTTTAAAATTTATCGACACGTCTAGGTTGGATTTTATCGATGGACCGGTACTACTACTGTTAAAAGCTATTTCGATATTACTTACCCAGAGAAATTTGCTGTAAAAACATTGCGTTCAATCTTAATTTTGCGTAGATGACATTGAAGTAGTTGGTCGCTCCCCCCCAAAAAAACAGTGTTTGCGAAAAAATACTCATCGACAAAAATAAACCTAGAAGGTTTTTTTTTTAATTCGATTTCTTTTTCCTTTTTCTTCTTTTAATTAATTGGCAACAAAGAATGGAATGGAAATTAGCACCGACTCAAAATGGAAATTTCTTTACGGCAAAACTTAATGAAAATCCTCGATTATTCACAATACATTGAGGGAGAGCCGTTTTATGAATGGCGTCCACTTGGGGTGCAACAAAAATATGACAAGAAACAGGAAACTGCAGGTTAAAAGCTGTGTTTTTTTCTGTGTAGGTCAGAGGAGAGAGATTGAATGACAATCAAAGCTTTTAAAAATGAAATACACTTTGGCGTTCTATTCAACCATACCTTTGATGAATTAAAAATATAAAATCACCTTTGCACACCGCAATTCAAATAGCTAAACCATGGCATTGTATGCCATGTAAATTCTGCTAACAGGTGCTTGCTTTGAAAGGTGCGGGAGGCTTAAGACTTAACACGAACAATGACAATTAAAAAACGCTCAACTGCGAAAGGTGAGGATGAATGTCAGCTTCTGAAGGCAACTATAAAACAACGCTTGTTTGCGTTCTTGCTAGCTTACTTCCTCGCTTGTCCAGAGATTGAATGACGAGCAAAACCGTGACGGCAACTAACATTAAGCAAACAAAAGAAAACAAAAAACAGAAGCGCTGGTAAGGTTCGTTGAAGTATCTAGGAAACACGATTGCTGAAAAATATTTTTGTCAGATAGTGATCGAGTTTCGTTGCGCATTTAAATGACTATATTGGCTTGAGTTGTAAATAAGGACAATGTACATTGTTCATTCACCACTGTTCTCTTTTCAGATCAATACAGATTGAGGGTCATGTACAAAATGGAACATCGCTGCCTTCGTTGACAAGATTCTGAGGCGCGCTGGGGAGAAAAACCGAGGGTTTCGAGCTCACATCAGTGCAAATAACACAGCAACGTGGACCACGAAGAAACTTAAAACGACTTAAAACTGAAGCAACCCAACAGTATCGTAGTTAAAAGTTAAAAGCTCACATACAGAGAAAAGAGAAATCAAAACAACTCTTTACATCCACATCAAGATCACTAAACCAGAGTGGAGTTGTTCAAAGCTGAGCGAAAGATGAATTCAACAGTGAATGCGACTGATATTGAATCGCCAAACCTTGGCACCGCGTTCTTGGTCTCGGGTACATTTTTAGCCGTGATTTGTCCGTTAACAGTCCTCGCCAACGTTCTTCTCCTGGTAGCTATCTACAAAGACTCGTTTAATACATTCCGCACGCCGACAGCTTGTTTCCTTGTCGGTTTAGCGATCACTGATTTGATCACAGGACTGGTTCCAGAACCGATGGTCACAAATTGTTATTTCATGCATTACAACAATCACCCGGCCATGAAAACACAGTGCCCGAAGATCTTTCAAGTCGCTGGTATTGTCGCTGCAATCACCACGAACTCTTCTTTCCTTATAGTAATGGCTTTCACCTTCGCTCAGTACGTTGCAGTAGCATTCCCACTGAAGTACAAGCGCCTGATAAGCGTTCGTAAGACTTTAATATGTGTGGCGATCATCTGGACGTATGCAACGTTATTCGAATTGTCGCAAACCATTGGCGTCCCCAGAAAGGTGATAGAAAAGATCGACCTTCATCTCCATTCGACATTTTCACTGCTTTTTACCATTATAACTTATGTGCTTCTACAAGTGGCGTTCCATAAGCAGATGGCGGAACGCTCTGTCACCTTGCACCTCACCACTTCAGCAAGCACGTCGACAGGAGCGACGCTTGAAAGCCCGACGCGAAAACAAAAACGCAAACCAATGGTCGAGAGGAATTTTGTCAGGCTAAATCTTCTCCTTATTGTCATATTACTGGTTTGTTCCCAGCCGTCTGCGATCCTGTGGTATATATATTTGTACGCTGGCGAAAGCACAAGAGAGAGCCAAACCCTTTTTGTGGTTCGCGTTATCACTGAGAACACATTATATTTGAAGTTTTTGCTTGATCCGTTTGTCTTCGCATGGCGACTCCCCAAGTATCGCAAAGCTTTGAAAAACGCTCTGTGTCGAAGCAATTAAGATGACCGCGATAAAAAAAGCAAGTACAGACTTCGAAAATCGCACCCCATATGGGCCTTGTTAGCGATATGTCCGTATTTAAGAGAAAAGGTGTGGCTTCTGTTTTAAGTTTTCTCCAGGTTCTGGCCTTTGGGATTTTCTAAAGCAATGTGATTGATTTAGCAGTTGACTTAAGGTTCATTATCCAGGTTTTATTCGAATTTCGCCGATACTGAATAGTCCAATTAAACTATAAAACCCACCAGGTTTGTGTTCCAATAGCAACATAATCAAACCACGTTTTAAAGTTGATTAAAAATTAATCAATTACGCGCGGTCTCTCGTCGTTGTATTTCAACAGGCGTCAAAACGCTGAAAACCAGTTGTCAAAAGGCTTGATAACCAAAACCAACCACCAATTCTTTCTTTTATCTACCGCAAACTTGCTGAATTTAGCCTACATAATATGACTTTTTTTTTCACTCTTATTTATATAGAATACATTTTATAAGAATAACGAGGCTGAAATTTGCGAAATTTTAAGAATATTTTAGGTGTAAACCCGAGGCCGAGATTTTGAGAAGAATTTAATTTTTTGTGTTGAAAATTTGTAACTATAGAATTATATGTTTACAACTGAACCATATAAAATTCTGCCTTTCTCTAAACAGTAAAAGTAGCCAAACAAGAACAAAAAACAGCACTAGCCGTATGTTCGACGCTAACAACATTTCTGCAAGAAATTATGTGTGTCATGTCAGGCTTTAGTGTCTGTAGTCTGGCTCCAACATCACTTCAACGGCACCAAAGTCGAATCGAAATGCCCAATATCGGCAAAAAAAAGAAAGATTAATCAGCCTGGAACGGGCAAACAATATTCTTATTAAAAAGAGTGTATGCTTAAGAGTCCAACAGACATATCGATTCAAGGATAGCTTTACACATGTGCTCGCCCTTCTGGATATTCGGGGTTTTCTTACATACAGTAGCTAGCTAATACAAAGCTGGAACCGACTTGTTAGCAACAAAGAACTTTTCTTTAATATTACGAAAAAAAGAAAAGCATAATGTATTAAACTTTGTGAGGGAAAACCTTTTTGGATAATAAATAAACCCTCTGCGTCGAATATTCATATAACAAATTTTGCTTCGTCAGTCGACTTCATAAATCAGTCATAAATCAGAACAGGATTTTCTGAGACTCATTAATAACTCATCAAGTTTAAACAAAGGAAATTGTGACCGTGTCTGATCTTAATTAACATAGATTTTTACAAGAGTGTTTTTCCGTTTTCCCCTTAGTTTTAGTCTCGATTGAGACGATACATGAAACACTCAAGACTGTGTTTGACCACGTTCGCAAACAACTCGAGGTTCGCCAAAAGCACTCCACTGCGCTTCGTATTTTCAGCTTTCTTCTCGATGTTTGGAAATGTGGTCAAACTCGGTTTTTCGTCTTCGATATATTGCGTAAACAAAATGCTTTATTAAATTCAATTATAACCTCCCTCTTCGCCTTGTAATGTCGTTTACAAGCGTAATTAAAATTTTCCAAAAGCCATCTTCTTTTTGGTTCTTCAATGTGCAAGTTTTCCTAGCCCCATCCACACTACGCCGAAGGAATTTGAAAACGGAGGTTTCTTTCTACGGATACGCCTACCGTCCGCACTAATCCGTCACGAAAACGGAGCTTTTCGAAAAACGATCTTTAACGGGAGGAATTTGAAAACGCCGGCTTTTCAGACGCATAGTCTAATGAACCAGATAGGACTAGTCTGTCCAAAAACGTTTATAATTTTCTTCGAGCGAGCGAGCGCGGAGCACGAGAGCGAGCGCAAAGCAGGCGAAAAAATATATGTTTTTGTCTATCCCCAGCCCCACCCCCTTGCGTTTTGCCTCGTTAGTATCTCCCCCGGTTAATATTTGCTTGCGATTTCGATGAACTCAAGACAAAAAGGAGGGTCTATCTACAGACTACGCAGGGCTTCGGGCAGCCCTCATGACTAACGTGGATAAAATATTATCGGTAATTACATTTCATGTAAATATGACAAAGTGCATACAAATAATGTTATAAATTTCTACCTAAATTAGTAAACATAAACTGTAAGATGAACCCTGTGCTAATGAATTAAGACACGATCATAAATTATAACTTCTTATGAAGTATGATGAAGTTTTCTTGTAAGACATGAGTTACTTACCGTATCTTCGTTGATCTCAAGAGGATTATGATGCTTCAAAAGGATGAGCCCGTGAAACTTCTCCACCTTGAAGGTGTTGGAAACTGAAAAATAAAGAACAGAGATTACTAATCTGATAGAAAGTGTGAATATTAATGCTAATAATGTTGTTGTTTATGGCAGTCAGTGCGCTTAGCTACACCTAGCTTGTTCACAGGCGTGCCACTTAAACGGAAAGAAACCAATATGCCAACTAAACAATAGGCTTAAAAATCGTGGGAGGCAGACCAGTTGGGTATTCACATGCATGACCGAGGAGTTGAACTAGGGGCTACCGAGAAACAACTCCAGCTAAGTGGTCAGAACGGGACTCGAACCCGCGACCTCCGGATTTCAAGTCCGGCGCCCTGAACACTCGGCCACGCTGCCTCCACAATAAGACATCTGAGCGTGTTGACACTTGCCCAAACCAGAGATATAAAGTCTGACCAAAGACAGCAAACAAAAACAACACTACCGATAAACCAATCGGTATTTGAATTTCAGAAATCACGTGACCGGCGCCAAGCGCGGGAAAAAAGCGTTTGAAGCAAGACAAGACTAGGTTTAGTTTTGCTCTTATTGGTTGAAAAACAGTGCGTTTGATTTGATTGTTTAAAAAGGTTTAACAATATTTTTTTAACCAATCACAGAGGTTTCTTAACGAAGAACCAAGGCAAACGCAAAATTGCTTCACAATGCCAAGTGAAAACCGCTCTACAGATGGTCTTTCCGTTTTCTCACCAAAAACAAGAGTCAGACGCGAAGTGAAACACGTTCATAAAGAGCTGCATTTATTCTCGTCCTTCGTGACGAGGGTCTCGACAAGACAGAAGCTATGTCCATCAAACAAAACAAATTTTAAGAGAATGACTTTTGAAAATTACAGGAATCCCAGCTTGTACATAAATTAGGATGTTCTTTCTAATTTGGGGCTTTTCAACAAAACCAATGCTACGCTTTCATTGCTAACTTGAGACACTATCTTGGATGGCCTAGTTCCTACTCGTGAATTTCCTGTAGTTTACTGGTAGAGCATTCCACCATTGCATGCAATGCCCTAGCTTCAACACTTCTGGGAAGAACTCAGTATTATTTTCAGAGTAACTTGAGGCACCAACTGACTCACATGTTTACTGACAATCCAGAATTGGAAAACATGATCGATCATCGCAGTTACATACACAGCAGCAGGGAAATTAAAGCCTGAAAGAAATTCAGGCTTGAACGGGATTAGAACCCATGACCACTGTGATACCAGTGCAGTGCTCTACCAACTGGGAGCTGGTCACGTCGCGTGGTGAGAAATATAAGATCTTTCAATATAAATTCACTTGATTCCAGAATTTGCTAACATAGACCATGTACCGTACCCGAGACAGAGTATTTAGATTCCGCTCTTTCAAAAGGGTCCTGGGCAGTATTACTGCAAACAAAAACGGAAAACTAGTTAGTTGTAGAGTCTAAATTACAACGAGAATCTCTCTGCTTTGATAGGTTATTTCGGTTATTATGTAAATGTTTACTTCTTTGAGAAGTTTTCGCGCCGTAAAATCAAAACCAAAGTAATCACTCTGGCCAAACACAAGGGCCACAGAAAATCCAGTGAATCAATCACGGCATAGTCTCCTTCACAGCCGTTATTAGGGTCGTCACGCAACGCCTCTCCCCACTATAAACTAGTGGAGAGGAACGTTGCGTGACGACCCTAATAACGGCTGCGAAGGAGACTAATCACAACTCAAAGCAAATACAGGTAGCCAACGCAGAGCGCGGGAAAACGTGTGTGAGCGAATCTTGATTGATTTTTGTTTACTTCTGACTGGATGAAATGGAATCGTCCGCGAGCTCGAAGACACTACTCGTAGCAAAAAAAAAATGAACGTCGGTGGACAGATTAAAAGAAAAGTCGTTAAATAATGATATTATCGAAATAGAGCGCTTTCCATTACAGCAAAAGTTCCAGTTTGAATCTCCCGAATTTCCTTTGGTGAACTAAACAGCATTTTCCGGAATTTCCAGAAAAGAGGACAACCTCGCGACGTGTAAGCTAATTTTCCAATTTTTTTTTTTCCGGGGATTTCGGTTCCTTTTCATTTTCTTCCGATAATTTGTGGAATTTTCGGTTGAATGTTTCGTAGTTTAGAAGTTCTACCATTCTCCGATTTTTTCCGCGGGAAACTTTTCCAGGAAATTTTGGTACCAACTGTGCCCGTTTCGAAAGTTCAGGAACTTTTGGTTGAATAGAAAACGCCAATAGTTTTACCTCTCGATTGCATTTTGACTCGCCCTATAGGCTGCAAGATTCATGAACATGCATTAACAAGTCTACTAAGCTACCATCAACTTCCGCTCATGACCCCCGCTTATAAGCCCCTCTCCCCGGTTATAAGCCCCTCCCCCCGCTTATAAGCCCCTACCCCCGCTTAAAAGCCCCTCCCCCCGCTTATAAGTCCCTCTCCCGCTTATAAGTCCCTCCCCCCGGTTATAAGCCCCTTCCCCAGCTTATAAACCCCTCCCCCGGTTATAGGCCCATTTACTTGTAAACCAAAAAATACCTCCGGTTATGAGCCCCTCCGGATACAAGCCCCCCTCTAGCTTTCCTTGTTTTTAATTCGTTTTATTATGATGTTTTAAAGCTCAGTTACCAGCAAATGAAAAATCTATTTCGATCAACATGCGCAGCTATAGCTGGTTTCGAAACGGTTTTTTTATTCCGGTTATAGGCCCTCTCGGATGTAAGCCCCTCCGTTTATAAACCAATCTAAAAACCCTTACGATGATTTTTAAGCCCAGGGCTTATAAGCGACAGTTTACGGTGTGTTGCAAGAGAAGGTAATTAGCCTGCTTCTGGAGTTACAACTCACATTTTATAATTACAAAAGTCGCAGTCTTTTGCACTGGTTTGTAATAACTCGGCAACACTGAAAAAAAAAATTCACGCAGTAAGTTATAGTTCCAAACTTACAACTTGCGTTATTTGATGAATACTACAACACAAGTATCCCAACCTCATTAGGTGAGCATCGTCATGTGGTGTTGCAAAACAGCTAAGGTAAATAAGAGTTTGTATGGGGAAATAACGAACGCTTTTAGCAGCTAGAAATACAGAAAATGAAATACAGTAAAAATACTTAAGATTCCTTTCCTCGCTTCTTGTGCTTATTTCCTATGTTTCCGTGAAATTTTAGCCCGTTTAAAATGCGATTTTAGCAAGTTCTACATGTAGTTTCACTTTTATCCTCTGTATACAGTCAAAACTCTCCTTCAGAACACCCGTCTTTATAAAAAATAGAACATCACATGGCCGCTTGGAGATACGAAATTTCTTTGCGAGTCGGTTGAAAAATATACTCCAAGAGAAATTCGTTTCTTTGCGCGGCCATGTAATATTTTCTATACCTCACGGACAACTCATTTGGTCCCTGAGAACCAAGAAATGATACAACCTCTTCAACTATAATAAAGGCACCTCCATAATACGGACATACTTTGCTGTCAGTATTAAAGAGGATCTACTGAAGTTCATTCAGGACTCGCAGACTCCACACCAACATAAGAAATAAACGAATGAAGCATAATCTAATTATTATATTGAGAATAATTATGTTTGATGTGAAACCACAAACAGTGAGTTGCACTGAATATAAAATTATCACCCGCTGGTTGGTTTGTAATAAACAGGCTAAGTGCATGAATTTGCTCTCTGGGGCCACGGTTTAGTGTCCACCGTCTGTGTTGGAGAGGGTTCGTATTACAATAGAGGGTCTTTTTATAGAGAATAAATGGGCATTTTGCAAAGACCTAGGGAGCTATTCATACCAGAGAGGCAAGTACACAAAATGTATGCATTAGAGAGATGTCCACATTAGAGGAGGTAACACCACATTGTTTTGATTTGTTCTACAATGTACAGTCAGTATAGAGCTAAAGTAGTGCGCTACTTGAACAATAATTGTTCCGCTCTTGATTTTCAGTTCATGTTGTAAACCTTGTCACAGTAATTGAAACCAGCGTTAGAACAATAATGTCAATGTTTAAAAAACAAGTTAATAATAGTTTCCTTTACTCACTATTTCTTTGTTTCTTCACTTGCCCCTCCTCCTGCGCCTGGTCGCTTTCCACGAAGAGGATTAAATACTGTGGATTCCTGAGTATATTTGTTGTCTACTGATGTAATGTGCTGAAAAGTATCAAGGATGTTAGTACTTACAGCTCTATTGCACTTTAAGACACCATACTGTAGTTCAAGTAGTAATTAATAAAGAATATGGTAAATACGTCAAGTGCATTGCAGTTACAAGGCACAAATGACTTAGAATATGACTCTTGGTACCTTGTTACAGATTGTTAAAGGTAAGTAAAGTATGCATTGAAACCTAGTGACCCATCACAGCAGGCCAAAGCTTATCTCATTTTTGTGTAGCATGATGTGAATAGAAGTGCTTCTACTCCCCCTGGATTTACAGTGCTACCACCAGTGTTAAATTCACCAGTAACCATTTCAAATGACACTTGGGTGGAGAGAGGGACTGTGAGATTAAAGTATCTTACCCAAGAACACAACATTATGACCCCAGTCAGGGCTCATAGCCTGGCTACTTGATACTGAGTCCAGTGGACCAGCCACTAGACTACTGCATGTCCCGCACCCACGTCCCCTTCCGTTTTGATACAGGTGACCACAACAAGGAGTCCAAAGATTCCTAACCATGAAATTCTGGGTGCCCAGCACTTAAGCTTATACGAAAAAAGTAAGTTTTTCCAGTAGCCCAAAGGCAATAGTTAGTCACCTGAGGCACCCACGCAATAGAAGTGATTTATAGAAGTGATAAAGATACAGAAAGTTATTGGTAAAATTTCTGGTTAGGTAACATAGTGAGCGGCCGCTAATACATATAGTCTGCTTCATACTGTTGTACAAGTTCTACTGCATTTTTATTAATGATGCTTTGTTTATTTACCTGTAGATATGCTTCTTTTAATAATTCCTGCTTACCACCAAGCCATTTTAAAACCTGTAAAGAAAATTGAAAAAATATATAACTCATTAAGCGCTTGCATAGCTGGCTGGGCTCCAAGACAATAGTGAGCTTTAAACAAAACTTGACAACAGAACACATCTGAAAGGTACATGTAAACATTTTGGTAAATAAAGCAACATGTCAGTGGACTGTCAATTTATTTTTAAAACATGTGTATATAAATAATATGCAAAGTTCATTAAGCATACTTCATACACTGACCAAAAACAGGTGCATAAACTGACCAACAAACGCCCTGGAAAATAATGCTGTAGGTTTGGTCTATAAAATATTTCTCATACATGATGGATAATTTATGTTATTAAAATCATACCTTGGGAGAAAAGGTGTCTGGTATTCTTAATGGTGCAGTTCTATCTCTCACAAAATAAATATCGCTAAATTTTCTGTATAAATTCCTGAAAGTAAAAGGAAAAAGAAAAAGAAAATATTCACTTAAGGTGGCTCTAAACGGTTTCCAACACTTAGATTTTGATGGGTCATTATAACCACTCTTTATCACTTGATGCTACAATCATGGTACCAAAAAACTGCCCAATCATTGGTGAACATGTTGTTATCATTTTCGTGACACGATAGGTTACCATAGCAACAGTATGACCTCCTAAAAACACCCTTAATTACTGCTTTAGTGGCTTATAATTCAAAAACGGCAAGGGGAAATTTTTTTACATTATCAACTTTTGATAAGCATGATAAGACACAACTTTTGGCAAAGTTTAAAAAAATTCTGTACATGGGGTTCAGAGCCACCTTAATTTTTCGAAAATTTAAGGTAGCTCTGAACCCCATGTACAGAATTTTTTTAAACTTTGCCAAAAGTTGCGTCTTATCATGCTTATCAAGAGTTGATAATGTAAAAAATTTCACCATGCCGTTTTTGAATTATAAGCCCCTAAAGCAGTAATTAAGGGTGTTTTTAGGAGGTCATACTGTTGCTATGGTAACCTATTGTGCCATGAAAATGATAGCAACGTGTTCACTAATGATTGGGCAGCTTATTGATACCATGATTGTAGCATCAAGTGATAAAGAGTGGTTATAACGACCCATCCAAATATAAGTGCTGGAAACTCTTTTGAGCCACCTTAAATCAAGGATCATATTACTCTTGACTGGTAGACTACAGTTCAAACTTCTTACAGTTTAAACTTGCCTGTAATTGGCAGCCATCCAAGAATCATTTCAAAATTATTTTTTGTGTTCTTTGTTAATTAGCAGGTGTCACTGTTTTACTACTCAACTCTCATGGCTAAGACATATTAGTGCACAATTTCTGCAGTTAGAAACACTTGGTTCTCATGCCTTCTTACACATATCGACCAGTTCCTCAAACCAAACTAAAACATTTTGAGCCATTACAGCCTTGAAAGGGTAAAGTACAGTAGAGTACAGTCTGCTGAACTGAGCAATCACAGCATGCGCAGTATTTGAGACCTATACACAATGTAATAAAGAGGATAACTGTCTTTCTTTTGGCACTATAATGTCACATAAAAGCACCAATACTTTGGCACTACTGCCTTCTTCGAGTACAGTAGAGTTCGTACAGTCACAGGATGTGCAGTAACCAAGAGATATAATAATGAGGACAATTGCCTTTCTTTCAGCACTATAAAGTCAGACAATATTACTGCCTTCTTTAGAGTCCACAATAAATTATAGCTTTTTTGTCCACCTTGAAATTGGGGTAGTGCCAAAAAATCAAAGCTACTTTTAATTTGTCTGGCGATAACATAAAGAACTTTTTCATGCCTTACCTGCAGTCTGTGCTAAGAGCATTTTTCCAAGCACCTACAAGTTTCCCAACATTCCCTATTCCTTCACTGTCTGTTATAGTCTCAAAACAGTTCTTTTTAAATGATACCTATTTAAAACACAAATCCAAACAAAATCAGCTGTAGATAACAGCATCTCTTAACCATGAAAAAGAAAATTTTGGTTTACATGCAAAAACACTGGATGCATATAAACTATACTTATCAAGCATATACTCCACACCTTACGTCCTCCATCTTCCAGAACAGCAGGAGTAACAGAAATGCCTTTTAAGCCCACCTGGCTCATGCCTCTACCGACTTATCTCTGGTTTCTGTAACATGAAGCTGCCAACTGGCTGACTGACAGGAGTACTTCTACTCCCCCCTGGATGAGATGCTAGTCCACCACAGAGGTAACGTGAATAACCCAGGAGCCCATTTGTACACCTGGGTGGAGAAAGGTACTGTGAAAATATAGGTCTTGTTCAAGAACACGACTCAGACCAGACTGCTTGATCCTGAGTTTAGTGCACTTACAATTTTAAGCAAATTGTATGCCACCAACTCCAGACACGGAACAGGAGTAGGGTGCAGGCTTGAGTCAGTTCACCATTCTTGTAATGTAAAGGTTAGGTTTGAGGCTACGGACCTTCTGTAAAATTACCCAACACTTGTTTTGACAACACCAAAATGCTGTCCTATGTGCCAAGTGCCATGTGCCATGTTCTTGGACAAGAGGCTTTACTTTCACAGTGCCTCTTTGCAAAGGTGCATAAATGAGTGGTCAGTGAATTTTTAATGCTGGGGATAGCTGTACAAAAGACTGGCATGCTCCATGCTTCATGCTACATAGAAAACGGAGATAAGTATTGGCCTGATAGGCTACTAGGAACCAAACAGACCTTGCCTTAAATTAGATTTTATCAAAAATATCAATTAAATTGCCACTAAATTGGGATGACGGACTCCTCAGTTATTAAAAGGGATAGTTGATAGGTTCTTCAATTCAATTCTATCAACATATGAAAATATCATTAGATTTAAATTGTGGCTTCTCATAAGCTCACCTATACTGAGTGCTGGTGACTCAATTACAATCATATTTTATGACTGTCACTATTATTAAGCAGTTAAATATGCCAACAACAAAATTTCTACGGAAAGGAAGATTCGACTAGATTCGATTAGCTAGGGCTTTCGATTACCCATAACGCCCTCCTGAGAGTAACTAATGTTGTTAATGTTGTTTCAAAAGCAAATCTTTACAATGACCGATAAATCTCATGAGTAGACTGGTAAATCTTACAAAACGTTCGCTTAAATCTTAAAACGACAGCACAAATTCATCACAGTAAATTAGATTACATTATACTCACACTATCGAACAGAACAGCGTTGTCGTAAGGTTTCAACCCTGCTTTTGTACTTGTCGTTGTCAAGAAAGGGCCAGCAGTCTTGCCATCGGAACCAAAATAATGATAAAATAATATAATCAACACTAGGATGGCAAGACCCCAAATTACCAAGTATTTCTGCCTTCGGTAGCCAACCATGGTGTTTATAGGAGGCCCAGCCGAAGGTCGCATTGTTTATTGAAGCGAAACGTTGCCTTGCCTTGCGTTACTCCTGCTCTCGTGTGGGGACTGGGAACTAGGATTAACAGACCGCTGGTTAGAAGAGACAAGGGGCTCTGTTAGTCAGAGTTCGATCAGTTACGGAAAAATCACTCGCTACATTTGTACATGGTTTTCTTCGCGTTAATTCAGCGTAAATGGCAGATTTACCTCCACAATCTGTAGCAGCATTCACAGTAAACTCAGAGGAAGAAATCTACGGTGAAAACACAAGTAAAGATACGGCTGAAAGCGGTGAAAAGACAAAACAACAGCATACTGCAGATCAAGGTACAAACACTTGATTTTTATCCCCTCTCATTGGTAAATCTGGAACGCATGTTATCACCTGACACACATAATCACGCCACTCATTTAGGTCTGTGTGAGACCAGTCAAATGGAAGCTATCGAGTGGTATACCCGTACTATCATATGTTTATTATGCTATGCAATTAATGCGAGGTGGTTCTAGTGTCTAAGTCTGTGGAAGAAATTAAAAACCTTTTTTTTAATCTTATATGACCATTTAAATAAAAGGTATTGCATTGAACAGTGCTTCCTCATCAATGATGCACTGTACAACGTGGTACTAAATTTAAGTCTGTATGAATGAAACCGTAGTGTTTGTTACTGAGCAAAAAGACTGGGCAGTAACTGTTTCATGATTCATGATGTCAATAGCAAAGGCTAGAAGATTAGCTAGCAAGATTCATGCTGGCGAAGTATGCTGTTGGGGTATGTTCATCATCACCAGATGTTTAGAACGCATAGTTTTTCATCATTGCTATGCCAGAAAAGTCTCATATAATCCAACAGAGTTTGTGAGGTTTATTCCCCAGAGCCTCGTGCTGAGGTCTATTCTGTTAGGCTGAATTTTAATATATCAAAATTGGTCTATTGAATAAATATGGCCATTTTTGGTGGAGTGATCACTTCTTGCACCCACAAGGGAATTGAACTAGGAAATATTTCCATTCGCAAAATGGCTTATTTCTTGCCCTTCCTTGCCTTTTTTAATGTCTCCGTTTAGGAAGAACATGAAATAACTAAAGAGTTATGGGCAATTTAAGCACCTCACTTCCATATGGTGCTCTTCCTTTTTTAAAACTTAGATATAAATTTTGGTCATATTTAATATTTTGAACTCGGTACTCTAGTGTGTAACAATCATTATAAAGTACCTGAAATGTGAAATCTTTTTTTTCAGTTACACAGGGATTATCAGTAGAACAGGAGGAAAGAGATAAACATGTCAGCTGCCTTGCAAGCCAAGGAACTTTGCCAGAGGAATCAAACACTGTATTGACACCTCCTGATGCAAGACTAGAAAGACATAGACTATCATCAGGGGCTGTAATGGATACTTATGAAGAAATCACTAATAGTGAAGTAGCATCTTTAGATGAGTGGGAGAATGTGCAAAAATCGTGCCTGTCAGAAATTCCTCCAGTTGATCCAGAAGTTTTGCACGATTTAGAGTTAAGAGCTTATGGTATTGCCGGAAACTTGGATCATATGCTTGCAACCTTGGCCAACAGTTTGAAGGCTATGTCGCAAGTGAGCACAGAATGTCTTGGTGCATATGGTTCTTGTGTGGACCATGTCAGCCAAACAGTGGATGAAAATATCAAATCAATGTACACCCTCATTGCAAGATGTGAAGAACTCAACGCAAGTCTAAAACCACTGCAAAACTTAGCAGAGCAAGTGAAAGAAATCAAGAGGACATTAGACATATTTGAAGCAATTTGCAAGTGACTGTGTGAAACAAGGACTCTCACCTCTATTTGATAAATAATTAATGATTTCTTTCAAAGTGATACCGTATGCAGTCATCATGTTCTTCCAGTCAAATTTGGTAATCCAATCAGTAAAAAAATCTAGTCGTGAAATAGTCCCCCTCCCCTCCCCTCCCCTCACCCACTCTCATTTTGCTATACAACACCCAAGGGGCAGCACACCATTTACTGCCCCCCCCCCCTATCTTAGCAAGGACAAGCACACTGCCACTCCAAGCCTTGTTTTCAAGCAAGATAGAGCCCTCTATGCTTCTCCTTCCTGCCCTTTACTAACCTTCTCCATAGCTGCCACTTCCATCAGCAAGACCCCAAATAAATTTGTGCTGCATCATGTAAAAGTCCTTTTTTTATCCCAATTGTAAATAAGTGCTTTTTTCTCTTGTTCTAATACAATTTAAGCTATTGCAAGAAATATCATTCCAAAATGTTCAGTGTTTTAATCTGAACATCTAATGAAAAAAGTAAATTAAATTAAGCAGTAAAGTTTGAAAAGAGATATATTAAAAAAAACATTATGGTAAAAGAAAATGTTGGATGATATTGTTCTTGACTTTGTACAACAAGTTCATTGTCAATAACAGGACAGACGCATGAAAAACTGACATCAATTTGTTTTTTCTTTTGTTAACAAATTGTCAAATTGTCCTCTCTCGCTCGCTAAAGGTGAAGCCTTGGAGCCAACTGGCTCATAGCTGCCGGAGCTTATCCCAGTTTCTTCCTAGTTTCTTGCTCACTGGCATATCGCATAAATTATAAATTCATGTGTCTGTCCGTTTATTGACAATAAAAATTAGCCAATGAGTGCATGAGAATTTATGCAGTTATCGTGAAAAATGATCATCAGCTCAGTAGTATGTAGAAAACCTAACTTGTAGTATGTAAAGAAGTTTCTTTAGTAGGCGTGGTCAATTCTTTAAGAACAGGTCAAGGATGCTTACATGTGTCTATTGCATCCAGGGCGACTTTGAGACAGCGTGCACAAGTAACTGTATATTTTTGTTGTTGTTGTTTTAAAAGTCATGGGCTCCAATTAGAAAAACCTGTAATATGGGGAGAGTTAATGCCAATCCATTAAAAATAGGTTCGCGATGCTTACTTGTGTCCACTGCTTGTGTCTTACTTGACACACATATATAATGGGGGTTCTGGGGCCAGCAAGTCTGCGCCACTCCAGGCGCCTTGCTTTGCTCGGCGCCTGAGAAGGCCCAGTTGTTTGCACCCAGAACCCCCATTTTGTATGTGTGTAGCAGGTCCGGGTTTTACCGGTTTAACCGGTGTGACCTGTTCTGAAAGCGGACGGCTCCAGTTGTTTGCATTAGAGAGCTGCCCTAGAATTCTTTCCTATTGAACAAGCCGCAGTTTCTTAGTATAACAACAATGGGTAGCGGGAGAAAAGGTCTGATTGATCAAAGCCAAAAAAAAAAAAGTTTCAAATAAAAATGAAGGAGGAAGATTAGAATGGTTTAGGCCTGCAGACTTAACTTTTCTTTTTTGTATTTGCCGGATCATATTATTTACAATATGAAACGAATGGACCCCAGAGAGGTCGCCAATATTCTGTTGCCAAAAGCCAAAACCAATGAAACATGCCGTATATAGAGCCAGATATAAGATGGCTGACACCCGCGAACAAAACCGATCTCGAGCAACTAACAAGCGAGTTCGTGGTGTTTGAAGACAAGACAGATAATAAGTGGGCCGACGTCGATGAAGCGCTCGAAAACATGGCCGCCCGCTTGTCAGAGCTCGAAGATTCTAACAAACTTTTAACAAGCTGTGCCGCTTTTGGGTCGGGATTTATGGCTGCCAAGATAGCTATCTGTATAATGATGCGCGTCTTTGGTCTGAACAAAAAAACAAAGCAATTAAAGATTCGTGGGCGAGTGTTTTGCCTCAATCCTCGCTCATAGCAAAAACGACCTCGCGCGCAATATCACGCACGTTTCTTTGCAACTCAGGCGTGAAATATTCATCGACAAGAAACACGACGGCGTGGAAAATGACAATCATGTTTTGATTATATGTAAACGAAAACGTTTGTTTTCAAATGTCAATTCGAGCCAGCGGCCGCCTCTATCAAGCAGAACAAATTAGGTGCATTTCTAACGCCTGGTTCCCACTTGTGAGATAAGCATAGCATTAGTGAGATAAGCAGGTTCCCACTTGTGAGATAAGCGTAACACTAGTGAAATAAGTACAAACATAAGCACAAGAAAAAGAAACATGTTCTTTTTTTCTTGTGCTTGCTCTAATGCTTATTTCACTAGTGTTATGCTTATCTCACAAGTATGAACCAAGCTTAAATATCGCCGCCGCAGCAGATTCACTTGGCGCTGAGCTTTTTTTCCATCTCGTTGATCGCCTGGTGTCCAAATGTTTGGCCTGATTTCGACAGATGTTTCACATTTGGTCCACTCGTCGATAATATGCTTATACTCAGCTTCAGAAATGAACTCGTCTCTGAGCGCGGTTTTCATCTTGCTAGAAAGTGTTTCGCGAAATTCCTCCAGCGCAGTCACGATCTTGGTGTGCTTTTCGATTTTGAGGGTGAGCTCTTTTTCGCCCTTTTTTATAGTCGCCGAGCCAGCTACTAAGGCAGCGCCGCAAGCCCCCAGCGCGATGCCAACGGGGTCTCCGATGCCCGTCGCGAAGGCCACGACCTCCCCCCCCCCCCCCTAATGAAAACCCCACAGACAAGGCAGTGGCACCTTTGTCTGCCCATTCCAACCTCTTCCGCGAGTTTTCGCACTTTTTGATCTCGGCGTTCTGTTTTTCCCACTGCGCTTTGACATCGCTTTCTATGCCGCGCACCGCGGCCAGGTGCCTCTCATGCGCGGCTCCGTCTGGTGCCGCAGCCGCGCCTAGAGGGGCTGTGGGGGGCGAGTCAGCGTGTTTCCGAGGAGGCGCCGTGGAGGGCGAGTCTTCGTAGTGCTGAAACTCACCGACGGCTTGGCTCGATGGGTCGAGCCGCGGGTAGAGAGAGGCGGTCGAATCAGAAGACAGAACGTTCACAGACGATATGGTATAAAAAGCGTTAATTAATTTCTAATTCAAATTCCAGAGGCAAGCCTTTGAAATCAAAGAGCTCGCCATTTTCATCTTTGACGCTGAAAGTTATGCTATTTACATAGGCGTCTGTGGAGCAGTCACGCAAAACCTCGTGAGGAGACGAACAATAGCCGATTTTTTTCATAAGGACGGCCTTTCACATCAAATTTGGCTAAAATATCTGATCTTTTTGCGTTTAAAAAGTTTTTGGTTTTTTCAAGCAGATCGCAATGAACGAAGTATGTCGTTGGAGATGTAGGCCGTTTTACTTATGTTATAAGTTTTAAATTCCGCCCAATACCAAGCAAATGGGCTAAATCACGGTCGAGGGTAATTTGTTTTGTTCCAAAATTTCTGATTACAAGCTGCGCAACAGGCTGATTTGTTTCTGTTTCTATTTGGCGGTATTCATATCGGTCAAACAGAGCGTCTATTTTTTTTTTTTTTTTTTGCCAAGCTCTCTAAAGTGTAATGCCCTGGGGAGATTTTAGCAACTGATAAACCTTGAGGGCTATCGGGGTTACCCAAGGCCGCGCTTCCTTCTTTTTCAAGATTATGCCAGCTATTGTAAAAACTGCAAGAGAGGAGTTTCATGAAATGTACCTTCGGGATCGGCTCCTAGAAGTACACAGTTTCTCCGTTATTTTGCGCGACAATCGTAAGTACAACCATTTCTCTTCTTCGAAGAAGATATATTGAACAAATATAACATATTCAAAATGAATGCTTACACAAGTGGAAGCGACGAGTTCAAAGAATTTCAAAAATGGGCGCAAAGGCCAGATACGAAAGCCAGAGAAGCCGCGGCCCAGACAAGCGCGTGGGCCGCATTCACAAAGCAGTTCCCGAATGCTGATAAAAACCAATTCGTGGCACAAAATAAATATTGATGAAAAGCGCAACATCACAGCAGAAATGTTTTTCAAAGCAGGGGAGGGGGCGCTTCGAAGCGTGTTTGGTTCAGGCAGGCGCTCTTGGAGTCAGTCAACGAAAGCCGCGCTCGGTCTGATGGGCGTAGCGGACTTTCCCTATCAACTGTCGCCAATGAAAACCAAAACAGCACTGCCAATCCCAGCCGTACATTTCACAAAAGCGGCGTCCAGCCTGAAGAAAATATTTAACCAAACCATAAATATCTACATGACCCCAGACATCTTCTTCGTGACAAAATTCCGCGACATATTCCAAAAAGCCTTTCTCAAACACATCACTGAGACAGAATCGATAGCCTGGCTGAGCTGTCCTAAAATGAAATATTGGCCTCATCAACGAAACTTCGCTGCAGGAGTTTGTTAATGATTTCAGTTGTTTGTGATTATCTGTAGTTGTGTACAATACGCTATGAGCAGCCTCTCTTGCGGCAAAATATTAAATAGAAATATAATAAAATAAAAATGCGACACAATGATGAGCTCACAGTTGGGAATCATCATGGCTTGATAATGTTTAAACTTCGGCAAATATTTTAGATTCAAGAGTCATTTTCATGCCGAATCACTTACTACTATTTTATCGAGGAAAGAAGACCGCCAATTTGTTTTGAGAGACGGAAGAAACATGAGAAAAATCCATATATAGAACAAGGAAAGGAAAGGGGTAATACTGGTTGATATGCCGTTCGAGGAAAAAAGGGCGCCATCTTGTTTTAAAATGTAAAATGGAATGTAATGTAAAACTTATTTATAGTGGTCATGTACTTAGCTATGCAAGTACTAAGCTTAGCTAGTTTACATGCATGCCACTGAAACAAAGGAAACAATATACTTCAAATATACTTAACATAGTTAAAAATCCCAACCGGAAAAGACGAAAGAAACGTGGCAAACAACATATGTGAAAGAAGAAATTCTTAAAAAAGTTTTCATTCTTACAGCATAATTATCTAAAAAAAACAAACAATTATCTTTCCCCATAACATAACTATTGTATCTTCCTCACCCATTTTAGTTTAAGCATTCAGCAAAATTAAATAGCTTTTAAAGGACCCTTCAGTTTGGTTAACACGATTGTCGTTTCTAGGAAAGTAGCGGCCTCCCTACTTGAAAGATTCTCTTTTTCGTTGTACTTTAGTTGATTGACAGTTCTTTCAATAATGGTATTTCCTTAGCTATCAGCGGCTTGCTATTGTTTATCTGACCAGAGTCATAAACTGAAATGTACCCCATTAGTTTCATCAGTGGGATACAGGCCTCTTCGAACAAAGACACTAGCGAGGGATCTTGGTCAAATCTCCAGTGATCCATCCTGCTTGCGTCGTTCTCCGAAAATTGCGTTCTGGTCGTGTTTACGAGAGTTTTTCCTTCCACAATCCACTTATTAATGGAATCCACCTTGGGGATACCAACAAAATTGTACATGTCTTCCATCATGTTGAAAGCATTGGTAACAATGTCTTCATAACGAACGAGCTTGTACCGCCCTTGGAACCAACTTGGCCAAACCTCCTTTACATAGTTTAAATTATCCACAACTTGGGAACATATCAACTGCGAGTTTTGTTTTATGATTTCAGTTGCTTCTGCTGTTAAATTCTTTGAGTCAAACAGTTGCCTTCTGGAATCCTTGATAAAAAATTTACGCCTGAATAAGGACGAAAGAACTGCTCGAGGGTCCCTCACTAGATGAATGATCAGGCAATCGAACTGATTAGGATCAGAGCTACAGAACCGCTTAAGTTCCTGAATTCCAATTTCCCTAGGCAGTCTACTTTGCATGATTTTTGCTACTGTTAGTTTCTTTGCGGTGCAAGCTTCTCTCACTACTTCATTCGTTAACTCTGGACGCAACAGCCGCCAGTACATGAAAGTGAGGCGCTTTGGGTCCCTCAGAAATGGAGGTAAAATTCTTGCCAATGTGGTCTCTTCTCTAAACGTGCATGTAAACAGATCACGAAGCAGACTTGCAAAGTGAACTGTGTATGCCTTGTTTGTCTGGTCATCTAACGGTTGCCACTCGTCTTCGTAGACACGTCTTCTTAGATTATGGAGTGGCTCGTAAAGGTAGAAGACATCTGGATGCAGATTAAATATGTTCCCAGAAAAAGACGAGCCAGAACTCATGTGGGTCAAAATAATTACGTTCAACCTTTTCGTTCTCTCGGCCAATGATTTCACTGTAGACTTTAACTCTTGTTGATCATTTAGTGCTGAAATGTCACTTTCTTCGCGATTGTGTGACCGAGTTTTCGCTTCCTGTCCATCCTTATATTGTTGCTGATGCATATGCACCAGAATTGTCAGCTCCGCACATATGATAAGGAACGCACCGAGGACGCAAATAAACAAGACACGGAGCAATATACCATTACCACGACAACTGAAACGAAAACAGTAAATCATTTTCGTTGCGAATAGAAAAAAGGATTATCAATGCAAGGAAAAATCTAGATATAGGGGGCAAGATTTGCACCCTGGGCGCGATGGAGAGTGTTTGAAATAGTTACACATTGTCTGAAAGGGAGGTGGGTGGTTTATTGCAGTGATAATAGTGATGTTGGTATTTTGCATCTTCACTTTCTCAGGCCAACATGATAAAGACAAACATTTTTTTTTAAGATGCCAATTTTTGTGGTGAAGTACCTGTAGCTCCTCTGAGGTGGAATGGTACCCTATAATATGACGATGTTCAAGAAAAATCCAAGTTTCGAAAATATAAGATTTAAAACCCTTGAACACTTGTAAAAACATTTAAAACGATCTTGCCGAATTTGCCTCTAGATGAGTATGAAATTCAAGGAAAACATACAGTGATACAATATTTTTTACGGAGCAACGGCCATAGCAACGGGCGTTTCCAGTCAGAACGTAATCCAAAATATAGATAACTTTTAACATAAATGAACGATACTTTGTAGCAATGCTGTTAAGACATGGGCAATTCGATAGATGTAATTACTAGTGAAAAGCGTCGCCTGAATCATCACCGCGGGCTCATTCATTTTCCTTATGAAAGGAGTATTTCCTACAACTGCGGTAACATTTTACAAAATAAAACAACCATTAAAACCCCCCTCTCCCCCGAGATGCAACCTGCACCTTCCGCCCCTTAATGAATTTCTGTGTTGTCAAATAATCCATCGTGTAACAAACTTTAAGTGCAATTTTTCTCAGATGTCGGCGCTAATGCTATAAAATAGTACCTCAAAAGGGCGTGGCTGGTTGCCATGGAAAAAAAATTTAAAATAAAGCCTTCAAAATTCATTTTCTCTAAATGAGTGCAATCTCACGCATCTGATCTTTCTTTTCCATATTGTCCCATTTAGGGCACCATTCCACCTTAAACTACGATAATTGCTATAATAGATTGATCGATTACTGAGGAGAAAAGAAATTTTACTTCAGTCAGTCCCATTCAAAATCCTTCGATCATTTTTGCATGTCACCAAAGAGATAAAGGATGATGTTATCTGCGGGAACGTTGGCCATGGTGGCACCAAGAATATGGTACTCGATCCCACTCGAACTAATTAATTTTTAGATGATAAATATGTTTAAATATCTTAGAATTTTGACTAAGTTTCTTCTATTATTGTTTTCCCCCTTTCTTTTAGCTTTTTAATAATCTTTAATGTAAAGCGCCGTGGACAATTAGTGGAATTGGCGCTATACATATATTTTTATTATTATTTATTATTATATAATTTTAAAATGTCCCTTGGTTCAAAGGTGGACCATATACGACGGCTAGTGGTGACTATCTGTTAGTCAAACGTAACTACTTGCTTCATTCTACGAGCAGCCTACCCCTGATTACTCACAATTTCCTGCTTGAAAATCCGCGTGGAAGAACACAAACGATCAGAGAATTCGCTCGCATTTGGCCGTTTGCGTTCTGTCCCGCGGATTTTCGAGCAAAAGAGAGACTTCTCGCAGTCTACATTCTTTTTTACCAAGAAGTTTTCTAAAACAGAGCAAAACAGGTTATTTACCTTGTTGATGAAGTCATTTCTCTCGTCAAGCTGCTTACGTAAAATCAAATGTTTAACGTACTAAGGACGGATACATATGAAGCGGCAGAAGGACGCGGAGAAATAAAATATAATTTAAATAGACCTAAATAAGCAACACAATAATGTTGATGTCAAGGGAACAAAGATTTACTTTGAAAAATGTCGATTGTCGTTGAAAAAGAGTCGTTGCGTTGAAACAGCTGGTTTCACAAAAGCCTTTCCATAGTTACACGAAAATACCGTCGTTGTAGTTGAAACAGGGAAATTTTGGGCAGAAGTTGCAAGACTTAGGCCAGATAAAAAGGAGAACTTTAAAACGCAGAGAAACCACTTTTTACCATTGCTTTAAGTAACGCGACTAGCAAAAATTTGATAAATACTAGAAGCTAATTAAATAACAATATTTGTCAATATCAAAGTTAGTGGTATAGGTTTAGTTTAGTGGTTTGGGATTGCATTGATGTTTATATAATAAATAGAACATTACATGGCCACTTGTAGAAACGAAATTTCTCTTCTCGTGTTGACAAACCTTTCACTCGTTCGCGGCGCTCACTTGTGAAATATTTCTGAACACTCAATTTGCTACTACTAGCTAGGTACATCACTAACTTTTATATAATAAATATTGTTATTTGATTAGCTTCTAGTATTTATTGAATTTCTGCTAGTCTATAAAAGTGAACTTCAAATGATCTTCAAAGAAATGATCAATTATGCACGATCCTCAGTTGGAATGCTGCTTTCAGCGAATTAATCAGGTGTCGTGTTCGGTCGGACAAACCAAACTACTGTATTAAATCTATCACAAGGGGCTAATCTTCCAAACATTATGAGGTTTCATTGAAATTCCCACTGGTTGCTTTGAAGTTTCTCTGTCAAGTTTGGATATAAAAAATTTACCGATACTCGTTACCTCTAATGGAGATTCGTTCAGCTCAATTAGGTTTTAAGTTATTCTGGGTGAATTAAGTTTCAGTTTCAATTTTCCTTATTTTGTAGCTAAGAGGTTTTCTATTTTGATAATAAATCGTGTGTTGTTCTTGTTCCTCGCGTAAAACGATAATCCCTCAGACCAAATTTGCATATTCTATATGACGAGGCCGCAAACGACAGAATCTGCGATGATTTCGGAATAGATCCATCGAGTGATTTCCGTTTTAAACGTGGAATGAACCACGGCCTGGGGAACGTGTACCTTTACTTGTATGACATAGACAAGGTAGGAAAGGCGGAATGGGCCCATTTTCCCAAGTACCATACTTTCGGCCCCCAAAAAATCAGCTATATTGAGACAGACTTCCACTCAGTATGAGTGGTTCGCTCCAAAAACCGTCGCCGGTTTGACGCAGACAGGCCTTTCGCGCATAAATTAGTCAATCCAAGCTTTTGTTTACTGCATATTGGGCTCGCAAGTCAACGTACGCAGCAGTATTCTTGGAGAAGGAGGCCGAGCGAAAGAAGCCCGCGGTGTGCCCTGGGGTGTGGCTGATGCCCGCGAGAATGATCATCAACGCAGGAAGCAAGGTTGGTTACAACAATAAGCTGAAACAGGCAGTTGCTGGAATGAAACTGGGGGTAAACAATGAGGTGAATCCAGGTACAAAAAAATCTGGGCTAAAAACGATGGAAGGCGACCCATCAAAAATCAACCCGCCAAACAGCCATCCTTCCAAGCCGATTCACAAAGCAGCAACGAGTGGAAGCTAGGAACAAAAGTAAAGCCCACGCCCTCAGACAAAACCCCCAAGGTTTCACCCTCTTCGAGTCAGCAACCAGAGGAGCCACAAGTGGAAGATTCGCAACACGAAATCAAAAAACAGCTGTCATCATAGGGTTTGTAGGCCTCGCTGCGTTGCTATTGATCCTGCTGAAGTAGCAAGCAGGCGGTTAACGGCGCTTTTTGATATATTTTTCGAATAAAAATGCCATCGCGGCAAGAATCAGCAGCCAGGTGTGCTCGGCGAGATAGCTGACCACTTGCCCCGCTGTTTTGATAAGGAAGCTCACAATCGAGCCAATTAGCTTGGGCAGCATGGAACCAAGGGCCCCGCCCATATCCTGAAGACCTTTTCCCAAGCTTTGCCGGTGGCTTTCAAAGCGTTAGTAATTGTGTCGACGACAGCCCCGATTGTGACTCCCGCAGCGACAAGAACAGCGGTAACTGTCACGCCATACTTTTTGAAGATGTCTTTGATTTTTCCCGAGAGAGGCCGCGCCCTTTCTCTTTCCTCAACCTGAGTTTGCAAACGCACGAGCTCCTCGTTTATTTCTGCCACTCTTTCTTCTGCCGCTTGTCGTCATCGTGGTCAAGCCGATAGTCAAGCTCAGAATCCTCGTAACCAAAATCGCCGCCGTCATCTGCCATGTCAGTATATTTCAATCATGTTTTTTTTTTTAAATTAGAAAATAATCCCGGTTTGTTACACACCGCCCAATCAAGTTTGGGCAAATCTCTTCTTCGAAGAGGAAATGTCCGTGCCAGAGAACCTTCTCCCAACGCACACAGAAAAGACCTTACGCGCCATGAAGGCGCCGCGCGCGGTCAAGCGCACCACCCTTGACCGCAATGAAGCCAGAACCGGTGAGACTCTGTATGTTTCAGTGCCTAAGCTGCATGAAAACGAGGTTTTGGCGCCTGGCTCGCTGTCACTGCGCTTTGACATCGACCTGTCTGGCGGGCACGCCAGCAACTTCCTTGTTCAGAACATCACGCTGGCGCTAGTTAACAAGCTGGTCGTGAAGTTTGCGGGCACCGTCTTGCAAGACACCGTGGATTATGACATCTACTAAACGTTCGAAGACCCTTTCCTTCCTGTTGAAAAGCGCGACAACATGGTGCCTGAGGGGATACGGAGCGAAGACTTATGCAAGATACGCACAAAAGCGGGGGACAAGAAAACCTCGGGAGTCGACGCTGAAAACAAACTGAACGAAATCTACGGAACCAAGTACCGCATAAGGCTTGACCATCAGCTGCTGACAGACCACGGCGTTTTCTACCCCCAGGCCCTTTACAACGATCTCATATTCGAAGTGACGCTAACCCCAGCTTCACAGGTGGTCAGAGAGGTAGCAAAAAACCCGAAGCGGGTGGCCGAGGGCACAGTCGTCGCTGAGAAAACGAGACAGGCACGCGAAGCACAGAAAAAAGCCGCTGAAGCCACGAAAGCCGCTGGCCTCGTTCCAAATAATCAGCCCGCAGCCGGGCCGGCAAAAGAAACTTCCGTCGACTCTTCGCCCAAACTCGCTTCCCCTAGTGGACGCGAAGACACAAAAAACATTCTCACCACGACTCAATGGCTCAGTATCATTAGCATTTTAGTTTCCATAATTGGGATCTACTACAAACGTGAAGAGATAAAAAAAAAAGGTTGTCAGTGGTCTACCGGCTGCGGGGCGCCGCCTTCGATGCAAGCAAATGTTGACACGAATGAAAGGCCTCCGGCTGCGGCAAACCCGCAGCCAATTCAAAGAAAAGGTCTCCGCCCTATGGGTTAAAAATCAATTTAACTTTTCCTAATTCATTATATCTGTTCGAAGGGCAAAAATGAAACCGAAAGTAGACGTCCAACAAGTTTTCATCAGCGCTGCTGCTATTTTTGGAATTAGGCTGCTTTGGATTAGTTTCAACGATGAAGTTTTCAAACCAGTCCGCCATCTCATTTCTGCGCCGTTTACTTGGGAAGAAGAGCCCGTCTCTGACTCACTGGAAGAGTAAATATGTGGTGCAGAAGCACCCCCCTAACGAGGGTTTTCTTTTGAAAATAAAAAAATTCAAAACTTATACAGACATGTCTGAAAACAAGCTCGTGAAAATGATCATGGATGCGACCGTTCTTACTGGCTTAGCCGCCGGCATCGGCTGGATTGCGAAAAAGGTGGTGAAAGAGAACTTCACCGCTGACCCCAGTAGCAGCGGCATGAACTATGCAAAGTTCACAGCTGTCCTGGCGGGCAGTATCGCGGTGAAACAGTACCTCGAAGGCAAAAAGATTCTTCCGACCTCTGTGTAACGAACAACAATTAAAAAATATATGTATATCTTTAACGATGGCTAGCATTGCGATGATGGTCGGAGGTGCTATTCTTAACGCCGCTGCTTTGACTGGCGGCAACTATCTCAGTTGCCAAATATTTGTCTGGCGACAGCGGGAAGGCTCATTTAGAAGAGGAAAAGCGGCGCGACAAAGCCCTTGAAGATTATCAGGCCGATATGGCCAAATACACGCGTGACCGCACGAAGCTTCTTGATTGGATTCAAACCAACAGAGAGATCAAAGAACAAGCGAAGCAGAACTTCACGAACACCGATTACGCGTTCAAACTCTATAACTAGGCCCACCCAGACAAGCAAATCACGCTATCCGAAGAGCCTCAATTCGCTGACTTTTATCAACCCAGTGAGCAGTAGAAACCAGGCGAGTTGCTTTTGTGGGGGGCAGCGCGCTCGCTCTCGGCTACGCGGTTTTTCGTTTTCTTTGAAAATGCTCGCATTTTAAAGCAGCGCTATTGGTGTTACAATATGGACACTGAAAAGCAGCTCGCCAAAGTCTACTACAGCCCCAAGGGCTACTGGAAAGGCATCGCTGCCTTCAAAAAATTAGCGGACGCTGCATCCACTAGTGAAGAAACCGCCAAGCAGTGGCTCATCAAACTGGCTTTCTGGCAGATCTATCTCCCCGCGCCGCGCTACATTCCTCGCCCCAAATTTGACGTATCGACGCCTAACGCGGTCTACCAAGCGGACCTTCTTTTTCTGCCTTACGACAAGCTCCCGCGCGGTCGCAAAATTTACAAATACGCGCTGACCGTTGTCGACGTCACCAGCCGCTACAAAGAAGCCTAGCCTCTGACCTCAAAAGACTCTGCTGAGGTTGCGAAAGCTTTCCAGTCGATTTACAGACGCAGCCCTTTGGCTTGGCCGCAGATGTTGCAGGTCGACCCTGGGCGGGAGTTCATGGGAAGCGTGACCAAAGAAATGGAAAACGACAAAACCTATATCCGCCGTGGGCGTGCTGAAATTTACAGAGACCAAGCCATCGTTGAGCGTTTCACCCGCACGCTGGCCGAGCGCTTGTTTGACTATCAGTATGCCGTGGAAATGCTACTGCATTATGGCCAGCGGTCGACTGCGTGGGTCAAAAGGCTTCCCGACGTTGTCGTCGCTCTGAATAATGAGATGACCAGTCTTATCGGGAAAAGACCAGCTGTCGCGATCAAAGAGAAGGCAGTCGCCCCCAAACCCTCTACTTATTCCAGACCTGTGGAATCGAAAGAAAAAAAGCTCCCCCCTCTTATCAATGTGAGATATTTGCATCAGCCTGGGGAACTTGAATGGGGTGCTAAAAGAGCCACAGATCCCGTCTGGTCTTTGAAAGTCTATAATATCGAAAGAGTCATAACCAAACCTAATCAGCCTGTCATCTATTATTTGTCCGACGGGCCTAAGCGTGGCTTTGTTCGTGAAGAGCTGTTGGTCGCGGCGCCTAATACACAGCTTCCGCTTGCTAATGCATGATGCTTCCACTAGTGGAAGCGATGTCTTTGTGCCCGTATGCCAGTGTGTACACGCCGTCATCCGCTATCAGACGCTTTACATCAAAGGACGACAGTGCAACCTTATTCACACGCATGCCATATATCTCGTGGCCCTCACTGCCAAGAATGTTCATCCCGTGCCAAAATTGCTTTTTCTTGAAAAGTGCCTCTTTGTATTGCTCATGACGGATCTCTTTTTCTACCACATTCTTTTTTACCCCCTTGGCTTTCTTGATATTTTTTTGGTTTTCTTCTAAGATCGAATATATCTTCGGCCGTATAGCCACCGCTTCGTTGATCATCCTACCCGTGCACTCGTCTTTCATCTTGCCCAGCGCCTTTTTGTTCACGCCGCTGCAGAGCAGGTGGTCTTTGGGATAATTGCATGAGTCGTACAGACTGAGTTCTTCCGCCATGTCTCTGTAGACATAGTCCGTCTCTATTTCCAAGAGCAAGCTGTCGGTGTCTGTGTAAATCAGCTCGCACTTTGGCCCGTACCTGGCTTTCAAGCGGTTATAGAGGAAGTCATACATCAAGATCTTGCTGTTTTCCAAGATTGTCATGCCTGTGTAGATCGGCTCGTTCAGGAACAGCCGGCTTTTGTGCATGTGGATGCCCACCAGGTCGTTTCCAAATATCTCGTGCCTTGTATATGAGGGGCTGGCCAAAAGGCGACGTATTCTGTCTGTCTCCCAGCTTCGAACAATCTTTACATCAACACGGTATCTCAGGTTCTCCATCGTTTTGCCGAACAATGAGTTGTTCATCAGCTTGTAAAAGTTGGTCTCAAAATCGCTCTTTGCTTCCTTCCTGAATTCTGTGTTCATCCGGATGTAGGGCTCCATCCATCGCTCCTGATCAAACTCGATGAACCTCGGTGGACCTTTTTCAAACACATCCCCTGTCTGAGATAAAACTGCAGATTCTTGTAATGGATGACGTAATTGTTTTTGACATCTTCTGTGGCTTTGATTGCAATACCGGCCTGTATCGCGGTTATGCACGGCGATAGAGTCCAAGAACAGATCCTTCAGTTAACCAGACTTTTGTTGCAAATATGGCATCCGGTCGCGTTTTTGTGTTTTTCCCAATCTTCGGGCGTCATCACGAGCGGCTTTTTGTCTGCAATGTACGCCTGCATTTGGCGTTCGTCCTCTAAGATGCTGGTTAGAAGCACATATACCATCGCTTCCCACGACGATGTATGAGAAGCCGCATGGCTCATGGATCTCTGTTTTGGCCGTGTTGCCAGCAACTGCAAGCGGCTCGCAGCCTGTTATCTTCCCTACCGTACCAAAGACTCAAAGTCTGCGTATATCACGAAAGGCGCTTTCATCTGCTTATGATGGTTTGTAAAAGACACTTTGTTTTCTCCCTCTTTGGGCAGCTCTGTTCTTGTGGGCCTTTTCAGCAGCCTTTTGCATTCGGGTTTGTGTCTTTCAAGCAGCTCTGCTGTTGTGTAGCAGTGCAAACATCTTTCACAAAAATGTTTGCTGTTGTTATGCATGCCTGCTTTCGTCATACAACAAAGCGTTCAGCCTTTTCACATAGCAGTAGTGCGATTTTTCTTTGTCATTTATCAGCATCAGGTTGATTCGCGGGAGGTCGCCCTCATTTTCACTGATTCCATGCACGATCACGCGATCACGCGGTCGTTTTCCCAAACACGTTTATGGCAAGTTTCGGGTTTTGCTTTTCTAGTTTATTAATCTGTGATACGGGTGTGGGGAAGTCTATTCCTGTAAAATTCAGCCCGTCTTCTGTGGGGTAGCCTGAGGTTCTTGTCACTTTTTTTTTTACACCATATGCCGGTGGAAATAAGGCTGCACGGGGCGCCCATCTCAAGCACGCGTTGTCTCTGTTTCGTACGTCGATCATCGCTTTTTTGCTTTGGAGCTTTTTGGGCAGAGTCATGTAGCTTCCAAGACGCCTTCTACCACCCAGCCTGAGCCTCTTTGAGACCATGCTTCTATTTCGCCTTTGACTTCGTCAATGAAACGGCGAAATGTGCTATTTACTGTTGCTGCGTTGTTTCTGTTGAAAACCGCGGGGTCTTTCTGTTTGAAATAGTGTTCCATTTCTTGTTTTTCATCATCTCTAGTTATCGAAAACTTAACTTTAAGCGCGAACTGCGTTTTGAGGCTTTTTAGGGTTTTAATTTCATTTTCTACTACTTCTTCAAATCTTGATTTCGTTTTTTGCGCGAATCTGAGGAGGTCGGCTTTGTATTTGTAAGCTTCTGGGACTGCCATTTTCCATACAAGAAGCCATCCATTGCAGTTGGTTCTTACCAACTCAAAATCAAAATCCCTCCTGGGCTTGAGAGGGGGTTTAAGTCTCATGTTCTCTTCGCGCGGAATAGATCCGTAGAACATCTCCAGCACGTCAGATGAAAATATTGAAGCGGCCATGGTTACTCTATACTAAGACACGCGGCTTGGACAATAGAAAATAATTCTAGGGCAGCACTCTAATGCAAACAACTGGAGCCGTCCGCCTTCAAAACAGGTCAAACCGGTTAAACCGGTAAAACCCGGATGTGCTACACACATATAAAATGGGGGTTCTGGGTGCAAACAACTGGGCCTTCCCAGGCGCCAAGCAAAGCGAGGCGCCTGGAGTGATGCAGACTTGTTGGCCCCAGAACCCCCATTACATACGTGTGTACTCGTGACCACTTACTGATCAAGTAACTTTAAATGTTTTGTTATTATTTAAAGGTTATGACGTGTGCACTTCTTCAGTCGAAGTTTAAATTATGTAGTATGCAACAGAGAAATTCTATGAGTAAAACATCAGATTTTGCCTATCTTGAAGTACTTTTACCTTTAATAGGTTTCTCAGCACCTCCGCGTGCGCCAACCTCGTTCCCAGGGCTCCGCGTCCACCTCTCCCAATTTCTATGGCAAAAACCCTGGGAACGAGGTTGCGCGCGCACCTAAATTATCCTATTTGACGTCACAAAGGAGATTTCATTCGAAGATTATTTGAGGCATTTCTTAACCAGCAAAGCATGTGCTTGTCCAATGAACATGGGGACGCTAAATATAGAAAAGATAATGCAGTTTTTCAGGTTAGTAGGGATTTGTGTCAGTTCGGCACGTATGAGAGACTCAATGGATTGTAAATTTTGCGGAAGATAGTGCATTTTTAGATATTTTCACCGAGTTTTACCGAGTTTTTGGCGGAAGCAAAATCCATGCCCATTTTTTTCTGTTTAGCATTGATACACAGGTTTTAAATAACCTTTCTGCTGTGGGCATACATTCCGCAGAAAAGATCTTTGCGAAAATTTACCGTTAGAATCATTATTTTGAGTTAAGGACAACAACAACGACGACAACGACACATTTATTTATTTCTCATATATTTACAATTTTACAAAGATATATACACTGAACACTTTATTATTAAAGTTAATTAAGCCAAAAAAAAAAAAAAATTGACTATGACAACAGCGTGAACCCGCAGGTAGTCAATTCCATATTGCGCAAAGGTTAGTTCGATTAACCCTTAGCAATCATCAGTCACTTTTGAAGTTCACGGATTTGCTCACGGAGCGCTTTGATTACATAAATATTTGTTTACTTTCCGTGTATTTGCATTGCTTGCTAAATAATCTCAATTAAGAAACAGATGCACGTCATTTGAGATCTTAAATTCCCTCTTCTTAAAATGGGCTTTATTGGTCTTCTGAAACTGGCAGGGGGCTCGGCCGGTTAGGACCTTCTGGGTAGGGCTTGCCACAAGTTGTTCGGCAACTTTTTGGCAACTTTTCGTATTTCAAGCAACTTTTTTTTGTTTCGAGCAAGTTTTTGCATTCTGAGCAGCTTTTAGTGCTTTGATTGGCCATGCTTCCATATTTCACAATGTTTCGGTAGACAATTTATGAATTTATTTAATTTTTTTAAAATTTTTAAATAATTTTTTAATTTTTTTTAAACAATTTTTTTAGAAAACTTTGATATTGACGCGTAGTATCTACTGATACGTATTGTGAACAAATTTATTTAGCGACGCTGGTTACAACGCAAAATTGCACAAAAATGCTTAGAAATGTTACTTTTGTTGTACAGATTGCATATTTTCGCATCAGACCAAATAAAAGAAAAGAGAAAAAAAAGTTTTTGCTTTTTAAACAATTTTTGAGCAACTTTCGTTACAAAAAGCAACTTTTGGCCTTTTTTGGAGCAACTTTTGAGCAACTTTTTGAGAAATTTCGGGCAACGTTTTGGGAAATCTCGAGCAACTTGTGGCAAGCCCTACTGCTGGGGGTAGGAGGTCCAGTGGGGGTCTGGGGACAGACATTTGGTCGTTGGGGCTCACGAGGATATGGACTAAACTATAGGCACTATAGCTATTACTGCTAAAGCTATTTGGTTCACTGTTTATTAACGTTAGTATTGTTCAAGTGTTGCTGAGGCGATACAGTAGTTATAAACAGTTATAGAAAATGGTACCGGTAATTAGAAAAGTGGAAAGTCTCTGAACATTTTATCATCATACAGTGGAACCCTACTTCTGGTCACCTAGTTATTTGACAGCCAAGGTGTATGTAGCATACAAGTATTTTATTAACCAAGAGCCAGGGGGTGAATATGGACCTGAGGTCTTGGTACAGACCGAGCACAAAGACAGTATCATACGCACCCCTTTTTGCATGTATCACTGTTTTTGATCCCTATCCATCGAGACCTCAGGTCAATATTCATTCAAGAAAAGTAAACTTAATACAACTGCATGAAAACATTTTAAAAGAGTGGTCATGCAGGATCATTTGGGACAGTGTCTAATTAATGCTGTAAACATTTTGGATCAGTTACAGAGAAATCTGACTGGTTGATTTTAGATATGGGTCCTCTAACCTAACTCCGTTGTGTGGTGGATAACTGTTTTTGAACTACATTGTTCGTTCCATATTGGGGAAATATTGATCGAGTTCTACTACTGCAAGATGGGATTCTGTCCATAAACTTGCCAAAAATGGACACAAATATTTCCGCAATACGCACTGACCACTAACTAGCTCACTAAATTATGTAATATGACGTCTCTTTCAAATCTCTGCACTTAAGAAAAATATTTCTACTTTACAATAAACTTTCTTTTCTGCAGTATTTGAAAAAGCAATTCGCCCAAACTAAGCCATTCCAAGTTGCTCTTAAACCTCTGTTTCAAAACGAGTCTCAGTGCAAAACCTTTCATATTGAAATGAGTTTTTCTTGCACGTTCATTGTCTTGCCAGAAGCCAAATGTGGTATCTGAAGGCAAGGCAATATGACACTTATAAATGAGCCAGATCGGTGTGTGTCTGTTTAAATTGGGAGAATGGACAGTGGGAAAATCAAACTTCTTAGGTACACATTATAAATTAAATAAAATGGACCTAATGTACATTAATTGCACTGAAATATTACTAACATATGCATAATTCATTGATAACTGATTGGTAAATTCTAACTATCTCTGTTTCCTCTTTCTTGATCCTTTCTTGGTCCCAGTTTTTTTCTTGCTTTTCTTTATACATGTAATGTTCTTTTTTGCCGTTGTCATTTCTTCAATAATTGGCTTTCCAAGTCCTTTGACTGGTTTTGTAATCACAAAGTTTTCCTCTGTAATATGTCCACAATCTATTTCAAGAGTTCGAACTTCGTCAGAGTCTCTAGTACAACTGCCATCGCTTTCCTCACTTGAATCTTCACCACTGTCTCCCTCTGTTGCCATTAAAGCTAAATTCTGTGTCCATGTGAATCAATAAGAAAACTTTTATCAGTAATGCATGGGAAGTACAAGTCACATCACTAGTGAAACAAGATGGTTATTGGTTGAATTCTTGCTCTTAAGCTTAAATTTGTTTATTTGACACAGTTCCCACTTGTGAAATAAGTATCACACTAGTCAAATAATTAAGAATACATGTAAGCCTCAGCAAAAGCCTCGGCATTTTCCCCTGCTTATGCTTGAACCTACCCTTGAGCTCATCTCACAAGCGTGACAGCTAATAATAATGCAAGCTCACACAAGTACAAGGAGCAGAAACACAGCAAATGCAAGTACAGCTGAAGAAGATCAATCCTACATTTTGATGATAATATTTTGCTCTTCCATTTCTTCTTACAGCAGTGAAATAATGTGAAATAAAAAGTCTGGTCCTTTCAATAGACCATATTCTTATAATTTCCCACTATTGAACTGGAACTTTGAGCTTGCAATTAATGGAGGCTCATGTGGGGGGGATATCATTAAAAAGAGATGAATGTCATTTACGTTTGAAAAGACTAGCTCCCTCCATTAGCCTCAGCTGCAAGCTAGTTGCAGTCCAACATCGAGAATATGAATATGGTCTAGTAACTATTGCACTTATGCCTACATCTCTCACGAAAATTAGCCACGACTTGAAAGAAATCCAAATAGAAAAAAATAATGAAAAACCATGTGAAACCTATTTGTCTAAATATTCTTTGGCTGACAATTATAACAAATATAATAACTATGGAAAATTAAACATTCAAATATTTATTATTAATACCATTCGTGTTAGCAAAATCTGTTCGTCAGTCCCCTTTCCTACCCTTATTGTAAGGACCTAACACAAATTTCTTCCATTGTTCTTTTAAACTTGTTTTTACATTTACCATTTCAATGTATGGAGCCCTATCATCAACACTTTCAATATCCAGTTCTGTGGGTGACTTCTCATGAAGTTCTTTTTCAAGTTGTTGCTCAGCTTCTTTCATCCTCGGCAAGAAATCCTTGACTCTATTTAGGACTGTTACATAGGAGAGCATGTCATTAGCATGAACAAAGCCTCTCTTGTGTATGCGAAAAACGCTTTAAGTGACTATGTTCAGTTGAACTTCACCATCTGTAACTCAATATATTTTTTCAGTCATCTACTGTTGCTCATCTCAAACCCCATTTCTCTTGAGAGTTCAAAATCGCAGGCTGCAAATGTAGTGATATTTTCTTCTCTCTCCCAAGGCAGAGTGCTTGTCCAATGACAGGATATATACCCCTAGCGTTAATTTTTACCAGGTTGGCCTATTAGCTTGCAGGCAATAACTCACATATATTGCCTCCCCCCATTCATGAGTATTAATTTATTATTAATCCTCATCAAAGGAGGGAGACACTATGTGACTTAAAGTAACTTACCCATTTATTCATTAAAAAACTAGCCGAGAAACTTGTTTGTAGAGGTGCAGTGGCAGCATGGTTACTGTGCTTGACTCCAGATTGAATAGTCTGGGTTTCAGAGCCTTGGCCTGGGTCGTGGGACATTGCATACTGTTCTTGGGCAAGACACTTTACTCTCACAGTACCTCTCTCCACCCAGGTGTACAAATGGGTACTGGCAAATTTAATGCTAGGGGTAACCCTGCAATGGACTAGCATCTCAATGGGGCGGGGGGGGGGGGGGGGAGTGGAAATACTCCTGGTGGCCTCATGGTACGGAATCCGGAGGTAAACTCCTACCTGATGGGCTACTTGGCTTGTACACAGACTTAGGTTTTTACCTTTACTGGAGGAATTTGTTTACTGTTCAGCACTTTTGGGCCATGATAGAAATAGCACCACATAAATAAAGTATAATTAGTACTGTTTATTATTAGAACACAGTGACACCATCCAGGACACAATATGGAATCCAACATGCTTATCTTAAGTCTATCATTCCTCCTAAAAAACTTCATTGTTAAAGGGGGTTTGGCACTTTGCCAAGTTGAGTGTCATGTTCTAGGTTAGGAGAGGAGATGGGTACCACAAGTTATTTAGGGAACCTGAAAATGCTGTTAGGTTGGAGGGTGGGGGTAAGTAACCTGTAATGAACTACCATCCAATGCAGTGAGAGTAACAATGCTCCTTCTCGCTTCATGAAACTGAGGTCAGGCCATGTTTCCTTCACCCATTACACTCCAAAATGGTTTCTAACATTCCCTGCACCTTTCAATAACACAAACCCTGCTCAATCAACAGTTTAATCAACAGTTACCCTGCTGCCATCAGTCCTCTTAGTGAACCTCTCCGGAAGCAGAATTTACTTCAACAGGTTAGAAAAAAGTCTGTAATTTAGAACCCATTGAAGTCTATGGGCTGCAATTGGTAGATTTTGATTCATTTAGTTTTTTTTCTTTGTTAAGGTACATTGCTTGTCACTCTTACAGTGCCCCTCTGCACCCAGGTATACAAATGGGTACCAGCAAATTTTAATGCTGGGGTAACCCTGTAATAGGCCATTTCCAGGTTACCTTGCGCCCCTTTTTCAAAACAAGTCCCTGTGCGAAACCTTTCATGTGAAAATGAGCTTAATTTACACGAAAATAAACCTCAAGGTGGAACACATTTTCATATGAATGGTTTCAAATGAAGACTTGTTTTGACACAGAGGCACAAGGTAACTTGGAAATGGCCTATGGACTATCTTGCAATTTTACCGACTAAATTAAAATGTAGACGTCATTGTCATTGTGATTGACGGCAGCCAAAAACGTGATTGTCAAGTAGGTTTTGAGCTTCAGAGTTTGTATATTATTGAAAGGTATACTAAGTTGCCTGAAACAAGTTATAAGCAAGAGGAAAAGCAATGAGGACACCTACAGAAGGATTCAGAACATCAAGTGACCACAAGGTGTCAGGGGTTTCATGAAGGGCCGGGGCACTGGGCAAATTGACGGGCTATGACGAAGATTTTGCCCGCCTGGTTTGACCATCTGGAGGAAAGTTTTTCTTATAACGAAGATTAGTTCAAGAAATTTTGCCCGCCTGTGAAAACCAGGTGCCCTTCTGCTGAAAACTTAACATTAATGAAACCCCTGCAAGGTGTAGCCATAAGAAATAAACTCATCATTATTGCGAACTACCTGAAGGTGCTTCAACTTTGTATATCTTTGAAGGAACTTTGCTTTTCGCCTTGCTCTCTCTGGTTATCAGAAGCTTGGAATTTTCTACAACGAAAAAAATTTACATGTTTTGCAACCTGCAAGCTAAACCTTCTTTTAGGAAGAATCCACCTATAGCTAGCCAACTTGATGCAGTTTAGTTTTGAACACAGCTTGAAAACGTTACCAGGCTTGAAAGGGAGCCGTAAAAGTTCATCAGAATGAGAAATATGACGTTTTTCTCCATCACTGCAAGACGCCATTTTGGAACAAGATCGCACGCGGTATTTGTTTATTGCCCAGAAAGCATCGCGCACGTGGGGCTGGTCTCACCGGAAATGACGTCAATTGAACCGATCGAAAAGCACAGACGCACAGATGGTTTCCGAGAAATATGGCGGACTGTGAAGGGGATGAAATGTTCCTTGCAAGTGAATATGAAGGCCCTGTTTTACCTTGGGATCGTTTTAGAAGATGGGTGACCTGTTTCTGTGTTGTAACGTTTGATTTAGAGCTTGGCCAAGCGTTAGAGGTAAGCACCAGCGAGTGTTTCGTTCATTGCGTTCATGCTTCGAGAAGCGCGCAATCTTGGGCACTGAACGCAGAATATTTAAGCATGTGGTTATGGCAGATTTGTTGCGGCTTGAATTGTTTTAATGTTATGATTCGTATTTACTCTGTTACAGCTCGTTTACCCCGCTCATGTCGAACTGACGGACCGTGAGGTAAGCAAAGTCAAATAGGTGTAGGGCCATGACATTGACGATGAACTTACAGCTGTCGCGTCGTCTTCGTTACATCAGACATTTATAAATCCGCTTACTGTACGTTGATCTTAGTTGTCTGTTTAATAACGATAGTATGAGGAAACACACGTATCTGAAGCCATTTTGTGGACCAAAACATTACCTAAAACCAACGAAAACAAATCTGGATAATTTTATATGTCAACTTTGCCTAAGCCGATATCGAGTGTTTATTTTTTGTCAGTTTCATACCTTTCAGGTAGATATTTGATACAGAGCACATGGAACATCGAGCTAATAAAGGCATTTTATTTCAATCCAGTTTTGTTCCTTTTTTCCTCATAATCATTATATTATTGCATTTTGCGTTTATTTGTACCATCGTACATGAAAAGATTGTGAGCTCTTTCCGGCACCGATAATTATGAAAGTGTGCCTATTTCTGAGCTCTTGACCCCAGTTGAAAATAAACTTAACATGGTGAAAGGGGTATAGATCTTTAAAATAAAATCAAAATCCAAAAATATTCTGACTACAATTCTATTCCAAAGTTGCCATAGTGCTGTAATTCAGTAGTACAATATTATTTTTACTAATTTAAGAGATGGACAAAAATAGAAAGCATTATTATTTCCCCGGGTGGAGGGGTACTTCCTCATATGGGCTATACAGGTATGTGCGACCCCAAAGGGTATGGTTTTTCAGCTGTTTTGGTCATAAATAGGGTATCGATTTTAGCTGATTTTGGCCATTTTGGTCATAAATAGGGTATGGTTTTTGCACTCGCCTTGATTAGAAGAAGTCACTTTTTCATCATTACCGCAAAGAAAATCAACAAAAACCATTCACAAATTATGTTTGCGGTAATTTAACATTGGTCTGAACTAGGGAACTAATTTACAAGAAAACGCAGGTCTGAAACAGTGTTTTGATTTAAGGGTCAGGTCATAAATAGGGTTTTGAATTTTTGGTCAGGTCATAAATAGGGTAGGGAATATCGCAAATTTTGGTCATCAATAGGGTAAGAGTTTTGGGAAGCAAGCCGCACGCCGTCACCCAATTCTTCTGGGAGTACCTCCCCCGGGTTAATTTCAAACCTTGTCTTGTTCAGACAGATGAGAGCAGAAATGGCCATTGTAATTTCAGAGCAGGACAGTACAACTGACCTTTGTTCAACCGCATTCCCAAATCAATAAAGAAATATAAATATACATCTCAGATGATCAGACATGCGTCTGGTGTCTGTGGACTGTTCTCTCTTCAGCTTTTGTATTCTCTTTCCTACTAGAAGCATTGACAAGTATTGTTTTGTACATGGAAACAGATGCACTATTTGGGACTGCCCTTGTTATTTTCTATCCTCATTAGCTCCTTTGTCACTGTTTAAAACAGACTCCTCTTAAATCCTATATTACAATATTGTGAAAGGAAATTTTAGGGAATCGATGTTAATCAAACTGCCCAATCACCGTATAACTGGTAAAACATGTAAGCTTGAAATCCTGAAAGCAGTTTCAATATCAGTCTATCAAAGCATGATATTTATAATTCTTAGGTACAATTTTGTCATGAACTACTATTTTTTTATGGGCTAATATCTCATCTCTATAGGCAACCATCAGATTTAAGAGGCACTAATATGAGTCATTGTTTTAGGTACTGAATAGCCAAACAATATTACCTACAAGATAATTCATGTTTCCAAGAACCAATTTAAATAGTACACTCAGATGAGCATTAAGTAGTAGCAACTTTTAAACCCCTAGAAAACAAAAAAAATCAAAACAAGCATCTAGTTGTTATAGTTTTGATTTCGGTATTGGGTACACGTTTTCCATAGTTTTACATATATATAGTGTGATTTTGGCAATGCAACCTAGAAAGAGACATCTTCTCTTTGATCTTAGTTGGAAACTTCTAAATATATTGTTCTTGCATAATGCTGTAAGTTACTAAGTTAATTTGTTCTTTTACAGAAAATGAGCATTTGCTATTTGGCCTTTCCTGACTCCAACTCAGGTAAGTTTTTAAATGAGAACAATTTCCTCTAGTTGTGGAATGCATTTCTTTGGGTAACTTGATGTATTAATATGAGCCTAACTATAGATGAACCGAATACTGCACTGTGATTGGCTACCGAGCGGCCATGATGGCACTATCTTACCTGCTCGGGATTACGGGCTGTGTCCCAAAAGAAAACAATACATGTAGTTTCGATATAATAAATCCTGTATTGACCAAGCTTATTCGGCCGAGATGGCTGGATATTGGCCTCATTCTTTTGTTGTGTGTTTATAGATCTTGGCTTCATCTCGGTCGATAAGCACACAAAAAAAAGAACTTGGCCAATGTCCAGCCATCTTAACCCCACGCTTGGTCAATAACCCATATACACTGTATGTATGTCTGTAATAAGCAGGTGCCCATTTTAAGTGTGTGTCCATAGAGCAGGGTTCCACTCTGTGTGTCTGTCTAATATATGATGGATGGCTGCTTGAGTGAACATTAATAGCAGGAAATATTTTAATTAGTGATCAGTAGTAATTTATCATGAATGTAATATTTTGTCTGTTAGTCTCCTGATTCTATCACCCCTTGACCAGATGTGTCAATTTTTCAAATCTCCATTTCTGAGCCCAGATGGACATGAGGTTGATCAAATTAAATGTTAAATTTTGTTGTGTTTCACAGGATGCATGGGAGATACCCAGTTTCATTTTCGTATCAGATGTAGTCCTCGCAGTTGTCAAAAAAGCCATCTTGTGAAGAGATATGAAGATGAGGTTCCTTTAGCATACAGGGTAATGCAAGGGTTAACTCATACTACTCAAAATATAATTTTGATTACTTACATGATGCATTGTTTACCGATAATAATTATAAGTATAATTAAAACTTCTTTTAATGTGAGTTTTGAGAAGTTCTAAAGTTCCAACTTGTCTACGCTGTAGACCTCTCTCTCCTCCACAGAAGCCTCTTTCATGCTGCCCTGCATGCCTTCTCACACCCACTTCACTTCCTCCTTCCCCAGGGAGACACTGTGGAGGACAAGGAATGTAGACTGTTAGTCTACATGTAGTTGTATTTTGATCATCTGTTTCAGTGCGGCCAATTACTCATGCCAGGGTTCATACAGGTCATGTAAAACCTGGAAAGTCATCATGGAATCTATTATTTCAATTTCCAGACCTGGAAAGTCATGAAATTTAAGTGAGGGTCATGGAAAGTCATGGAAAAGCAATATGCTTTCTGAGAATAATAAGGCAAAAAGATAAAAAAATTGAAAATAATAACAGACAAGTTAGAAGTAGGCTTTAATTTCAGTAGAAATAGCCACAAGCATGCATTTTATGCATTATAATACTGGAAAATACTTTAAATAAAATAATGATTAATCAAATGACTGTTTTAATACTGTGAAAATTACGGCTTAGCTTAGGTCATGGAAAACTCAGAAAGGTCATGGAAAAGGGCATGGAAAGTCATGGAATTTGAAAAGCTTAAAAGAGTACGAACCCTATTACTGCAGAATATTTATTGATTTGCAAAACCCCACTCTGATTTCTGATAAAGTTCTATACCTTTGCCCATAGAAATGAACCAAAAAGGCAGTATGGTGTACTTAGGTGTAAGTTATGCATGCACAAAAAGTAAGACAGCGTGTACACAGAAGATACTTTTAGTAGCCCCTTACACATTTTCTTGAAGGAAAATAAGACTTTTAATAACTTATTAAATGTTTGGTAGGTGCTTTTTGTTTTGTTTGCTGAATTCATGCTTTGTTCACGTCACGTCTAATGTGTAAGACGATGAAAATAACAACAAATTTTATTGTATCCAGCAGAAAATAACTTACAAATATATTAAAAGATATCAATATATTTATAATAGGGTACTAGCACTCTGAAATAACCAAAAACCCAACTAACTCTTACAACCAAATGGAAAGTCAAGTGTGGTATAACTGTAATTTAGTGTTTTGAACATATTTCTGTGCCACTTGTTTTCAGAGTGATCCTGCCCACTTTTATGGCTTTGCTTATTTCCGTCAAGTTAAAGATCCTAGTATTCAGAGGGGATATTTTCAGAAGGTTTGCTATTTCTTAAATTTTGTTGCAAAGTGAAAGATGTTTACTAACAGTGGTGGGCTGTTCCAGGAAATTCAGAAAGGAGGCATTGTTTGATTCCAGAAAATATTAATATCCCCATCATGGAAGGGATTGGAAATTTCAGAGGGGTGGGGGTGGGTGTCAAAGGCCCAGAAAAATCCAGGGAGAGAAGGGGGAGGGGGAGGGGAGGGGTTAGAATGCAATATCACCCCATACCCACAAGACATCAACATTCTACCAAAACACTTGCAAAATAGTTGGTTAAGATTAAAGAACAAGAAAAAGGGGGAGGTTGTGACTTTGGCCCCTTCCTGAAAATTGTTTTATTTTTTTTAATTATTCAAGGTGAATATTGTCACTCATCTGCAATAACACTATTTTAATTATAATTGTATGTTTCTGTTGTGTTTCAGTCAGTCGTGTTAGTTTCAAGGCTACCATATGTCAACTTGTTTTCCGAGGTGGTAAGTAACAAATCAGTAATTAAATATTTCAGCCTGTGACTGGTAAAATACATGTTGTGGTTTACAATAATTATTGTTTTGGGCTTAAAAATTTTGAATCAATTGGAAAATAATTTCACTTGATGTTACTGAGAGGGAAGGGAAAGTATTTCAACCTTTGACTGGTAATTAGAATATTTGTTGTGGTTAACAATATATTTTTGTTTTGGTATAAAAAGTTTGAATCAAAGAATTTCACTTGACCTTTTTGAGCAGGAAGGGAAAGGAAGATTACCACGAGAAAATGAGCCCTGTCTGAGTTGATTTAAGTGCAGGATCATTCCAGAATCATTCTCAATTATGTGTTTGACTTAGTAATGATATTGTGTTGTGAAAGGCACAGTCGAGTAAGGGTTGGGTGCACCAGACTCTGGTTTGAGGTATCCAGAATCAAGCTCTAGCTCTCACAGTACGTCTCTCCTCCTGGGGTATAAATGGGTAAAGGCAAATTTTATTCCAGGGAATAAGTTAATGTGATGGAATGGTGTCCCATACAGGGGTTTGGGAGGGGGCGGGGGTGGAGTCGTAATACTCTTATGGTCGCTTTGTGCTATAGGAACCTTGAGTTACATGATCATGTGCCATAGCCTGATGGACCCCATGCAGTAAGCTCAAACACAGAACCTACCTTTTACATATTTACAAGAAATCATAAAGCTTAATGTATTAAGTAAAAGTTCTGATGAAGTGTTTCTTTTCTGGTCTTTCTTCTCTTTAGGTTCAGCTTGTTGCTCCAAGCTTCTTTGAGAATGGAGAGCTTGGTTTAGAAACAGGTACAATGCACATGCATGTATTAACTTGCAGCATTTCCGATACAAGTACGCGTGTAGTTTTAGTTGCTCTGAACACAAAGAAATGTAGACATAGTGATCTGTGTAGTTCAAACTAACAAATAGATTGGCCCTCGGAAATGACAAATTGGGGCCAATAAATATATAATTTAATAAAAGTTGTTAGAAGTTAATATTGGATACTGTTAAAAAAAGGTACATGCAGCTATTATAGGTAATTGTTGTCACACAAACCCCAAATTTCATAGATTCTGAAATAACAGGTTAACTTACACTGTACCTTGGCTATGAATATTGGAAACTCTGTACACCACTGTAAAAATTAAAACTCTACCCAAAAGGTACCCCACAGAACAGCTTGCTCAATCCTCCCTTTCAAGAGGAGAAAACATAGTCCCCCTCTTCAAAACAGTAACTCTGACAGTGGATTTCTTAGCCTTCTTATGGAAGGCTGATAACTTACATGTATGTTGATGTTGTGTCAGTAATTCTTTACGATATTCTTTTAGTCTGTCATGATATCGATCAGTGGCCTAATCCTGAGGCCGGCCATACATTACAGCTTCCTCTGATGGGAAATGTCATGCAGGTAACTTTCATGTTATGTTTATTAAGTAACATTTGTATCCATCTAAGGTAATTAACGTAATTCCCCCCCCCCCCCCCCCCCACCCAAAGAGTGATTGAGGTACATGTAGTTGGGCATCGGCTCTTAAGTGCAGCAGACCACAGCAATCCTCTAGCCCCCAAAATAATAGACTAACGTTAAAACGTAGTGTTTACATTTGGGTAAGGGGCTGGTCACACTAAGCGACAAAAAATTGGTAGGCTCAGCCAAATTTGCTTTAACAAATTTTTGTTTTAGTTAGTAATTTAATAATCTTGGCTACACTGGAAATATGAGGATCTTTTTTCGTGCCGGAAGTGCTTAAAGATTCATTTCCCTGACATGCATCGCATATATTCTCACTCTCTTCATGCTCACCTGTCAGTAATGTCATGTACGGCCCAGTATCAGTTGCTCCTTCAAATAGTTGAAATCTTTCAGCATAATCAAAACTTTGGTTAGGGAAAGTGAGCGAAATTATCTCTATTCATGTTTGATGCAAGAATTTTGCAGTTCGATGGCATGTTTTTGAAACAAACGTGTTGCGTGAACGTTCATCAATGGACTAGTGGAAGGTGCTAAATAAATGTATTTTGCGACTGGTACTGTACAAACACAAACGTGCGATATCATAGCCCAACAAAAAATTGATGAGCTCTGAGAGCTCACTGCTTTTTTTGTTGTGGCTTCTTTGAAGTTATATTTGTTACATACATGTACTGCAATTCAGTAAAACAATGTACACTGTAGCTGTGGGTGGGCTTTATTGTCATGCAATGTATTGTCATATTTATTCTTTGGCAATCTTTAAATTTAAATCCTTATGGTAATTAATGATAAATTTATCAGGAATGAAATAGCAAATTAAAAGTCTGTTTGCTACGCCCCCTATTCACCCAGTCATCTCACTGAAATGTGTTGGAATATAGTATGTCACTCAGTATTACTAGGCTGTAAAGACCAGATGTAGAATGTTGTTGGTGATGAGAAATGTTTTTTTTTTTTACTGCAGCTGGCAAAATTTCTGGCTACTGGAACATTTTAGTAGGGGCTGTTTGTCTTATATGTTGTATGTTGGTGTGTTTGTGTTACGTGTAGGTTCGAGTTCCATCCAGAGGAGACAAACCAGGAGCAGTGTCATCGCCAGACAATCCTCTTGTTGCTCACATTGTGGTGAGTTGACTAAACTGTGCTAAAAACTGTACAGACTTGCTCAAATTATGCTTACTGTTATAACGGACCTCACAATCCATCAAATATTTTTGCTCGTACATTATTGATCTAAACATGTCACATGACTGAAAATGCCTGCAGCTAAAACTGGAGAATATGGGAGTGATATTCCCCAATTTTCAAAACTGTGTGTGTCGCAAAAAATATTTGAAGGATATTAAACACAATAGCCTCCGGCGGGAAAATTTGCTCCGATATTATCTGTTCCTCAAAGCTTACAGTTTTCCTCAAGCTATGCTCTCAGAAAACTGCTTGCTTCTCAGAACAGACATTGTTTGCAGACAAATATGAGAGCATATTTTCGTGCCAAATGGAGGCTATTGTTTATTTATTCATCAAATTCTAAAAATTTCAACAGGACATGAAAACTTTCTAATTAATTTTATATTTGATCTGGTTTTTAAAGTCCTTCATACATGTCATTTGGGTCAGTGCAGTTTGGTTTTATTTACTTTGATTTAGTTTTCAATGCAACAGGCGAATATCAAAATGCCATTGGTTAACATTGGTCCACTAGCACAGTACTAGTTAATTGTTAACTGATATATTTAACTGCATTTAATTTCATTATGTGGGAGCTCCAGAAGGAGGATTGTGATAGTAATAATTATTTATTTCAATATAAAAGTCTTGGATGTTGTTCTCATAGCTTCAAACAGAAATTACCAAAATTGTATTTTATTTTTAAATTTCAGCCTCAAATGCCCTCTCCTAAAGTCATTCCAACTTTGAAGGATCCAGATATCTTTAGGTACAGACTGTAAATAAATTCTAAGTCTTACTACTGCAGTTGCTAAGAAAACAGTAGAATAAAACAGCTCTTCATTTACAAATATTATAGGTCTATGTTTAAAAAACTGTCTTTGACATTTTGTTTTTCAGGTGCTTACAATCAGTTCTTCCTCACATTCATCTCTTATGGGAATTAGCACTTACTAATGAGGTATTGATATCATAATATTCTTACATTCACAGTGTAGACTGGGGAAATTGTTATTAGATTATAAAAACATTTTTATCAGTCTAATCACAATTATAATATTTGTAAGTACTGTATGTTTACATTCAATACTAATTACTCTAAATTAATTACATGTACTAAAGTGTATCCATTACTTTAATTTGTGGTATGATTCACAAGATTTTAAGACCACTTACAATTACATCTGTAGCTCAGTGTAGTTTGTTCTAATTACTGCTTTATAAACTCTCAAGCTGAACACATTTAATTTTATTAAGATATACCCATCATGTGTGACAGAAAAACTCTGCATTCTATCCGTGGACAAATCTATGCTTCTAAACAAAAGATCTGAACTTGTAACAAAATGTAGGCATGAGAATAAGAACTTTCTATGGACCCAATCAGAAGTTTACAGTATTGCTCCACACGCCCTCCATGAGTAGACCTGTTTAAATTTTGTTTCAACTGCCACCATGGGCACAGTCTGATGATTGCTTTAAGCCTGAAGCTCGAGTAACTGTAGTTTTTATCATAATTTGTATTATATTGTAATAATTCTTTATGTACTTGTTATCAGCCAATTGTTGTCATGGCACCTTCTCCTACAATCTGTTCTGAGACTGTCCAAGCTCTTGCAAGGTAAATAAAAATGCACATTTTCAATATAATTGAAGTTTACACAGCAGATACAGCTCAAGGCAGCGAGCTCCAGCCTTTGATCTTGAATGTTAGCTAAGAGTTTCATCGGCTATTTTGTCAGAAAAAAAAACAATCATGTTAAAATTACACCATTTTGTTGGGTATCAAAATTAATGTTGATTTATATTGCTACTGACCAATGCTGTATACAGTATCTTGTACAAATTTCCTTCTGCAGAGAGAAGAGGTGCTCTTACTAATAGCACTACTGGTTAACCAAGTAGAATATTATTTAATAGATGCCTCCAAATTGATCACCTCAGTCGTATTAAGTAAATGACTGGTGTAATTGAGTAGAATTCTTATTTAATTAGAAGTTATTATTATATAGACACAAGTGTTTAACTGAAAAATACACCACTCGTAAAATTCATACAAAACCACATCCAGGACTCAAGTGGCATATTTTCCACATCCTCACTAGTGAAGATATCTAAGATTTCACTGATATCAAGTTTGTCTCTTAAATTGTTCTTAAATTCGTTGGTGTATGATCGAAACATCTTTGGGTCTCCCTCGAAAGTCTTTGGAAATCTTTGGAAATCTTCAGTAATCTTCAGCAATTCTCCAGAAAATATTCAGCAGTGTTCCTGTGACCTTCAGACAAGTTTTGGAGAATCTTCAGAAATCCTCAGAAACTGGTCGGAAATCTTCGGAAAATCGTCAACTATGCGGTCATCAGTATGTCTATACAATAAAAAGAACATTACACATTACCTCGAAGATATGAATTTTATGTTCTCGTGGCAATAACAATATCTCACTCGATCACTGCACTCACTCGTGAGATGTTGTTCTTGCTACTCGAACATAAAATTCATATCTTCTCACCACTATGTGATATCCTCTATTTATGTGCCTGCTGAGTATGTTCTTTTCTACTTGTAGTTTGATCTCCCCCTTACACTACTGCTCCGACTACAGACCTTTCTTCACAATCCATGATACAGAGTTTAAAGAATACACAACAAGAACACAAGCTCCGTAAGTAACAGAATGGGTAATATTCATGTAACTGTATAGAACTGATTTGGAAAAAAATACAAGAAAAGAAAGAGAAGAGATACTTTGTGAACAGATACCCTAAAGTTTGTAAAAATCTGTAAGCATAAGTTTTACACAGCAATTTTTTTGGAGATACAAACCACAGCAGGTAATTTACCTGATCAATATCAGCTCAAAGTTTGGATTACCATTGATTAATTAACAATTAGACCCATAGCTCGCAAGGGCTTCAGGTCAATAGCCCATGAGGCGAAGCCAAATGGGCTATTGACCCGTGGCCCTTGAGGGCGCAGGGTCTAATTGTTTTAATATCACCCAACTAGTCGGACAGAAAAGGCAATAATAAAGTTAGCAAATGTAAGATGAAGAAACATTTATTTGGGAATAAAACGAAAGAAAGCGTCACGCTTGATTGCGCCAATTTCGCTACTCGAGGACTATTACTAATAGTCCTCTAGTAGTGTAGCCAATGAAAATGCAGGATTTGCATTAGTCCACTAGTTGGGTGATACTAATATATGATAGTTTCTGCTTACTATATGTGCTTCAGCATTGTTTTTAAATTGAAGTTTAACAAAAATGTTTTTAAACACTGTTTTGTGGTGTACGCACAAAAGGAATTCAGTTAGTGACTAGTAAAATTAAGCAGCCATTAGTGGGGAGAGGCATTGCTTTGTGACCCAAATAAAGACTGCAAAGGAGACTATGGTAGCATCCGTGTGTCTAGGTAAAGTAACAGGGAATGTAGGGTCATGGCTTAACAAAAGCATCTTCTATTTCAGGCCTGGCGTAATTCTTGGTGTTACAAATCCCTTCTTTGCTAAGACTCTTCAACACTGGCCACACATGGTGAGAATAGGAGAAATGTCTAATCTTGGTGAGTAGTAATGATTTTATTGCATCAGGATTCATACTCTATGAAAATAGTCATTCATGAATAAAAAATAAATTGTCCAATCTTTTGATGAGTTTTCTGTAGCATTCATAAGGTATTCAAAATAAATGTCTGAAAAAATATACAGCAAGGAACATAGTACTTTTTCTCCCTTTGCTCTACTGTCTACATCTCATGGAGACAGTCCGAGATGACAAATCTAGTAAGCCTTGTTTGAGCAAGTGGTACTATGTGTGAATGTGTGCATTTTATGAACGTCATCCCAAAATTTCAGTGCGTTCTCTTTATGTTTTAAAAGAGATTTCTGGGAATTATTTGCTCTTTTGTGAAAAGAGCTTTTATCAGTGATAGTTCCCACCCCGAGTATATCCAAGTATAGAGGGTGGTATTTAAAGGGAGCTGTAAGTTCGCATTTTATCTTGATCGCAAACATCTTGCATGCAGTTACTGGGACTACCACAAATTAAATCAGTATTTAATTCTCAGGCAAATAAAGATGTAATCGAAACCTTGATTCTTGTTTTACAATGTGAAGTTATGTCTAAATCATTCCAGGACTATGTATGACCCTTACCCAGTTCAGAAGTTGATTATTATCTTGTCTTCTCCTAGTCATATCATCTAGAAAGTCTCCTGGTGTTGGCCAAAATGCTAAAAGGACACTATCTTCAAAGCCAGGTGAACTATTTCATTTGGCTAGCGACACTGGAGTTGATGTAACGCTGTAACTCTTGTTGTTACTGTATAGTGATCAAATGTAATGGTGAAGGTTCATCTTTCCATTCAGTCCTTTGTTCCTACTTGCCTTCCTTCATTCCTTCATTTCTTTGTTCCTCTCTTTCTCCATTTCTTCAATAAATCCCATTGTTCTTTTGTTGATGAGTTCATTTTTTCATTCTTTCCTTGCTTTTTTTTTCATCTTTCTTCCATGCATTTGACATTTTCTCTTCTTTTCTTCCCTCCCTTCTTCAATCCTTGCTTCCTTCATCTCTCCCACTTTCTCTCTGTTGCTCCTTTCCTCCCACCTTCTAGGCTCCATTCTGTCTTTCCTTTTTTCGTCAGTGCGTGTGTTTGTTCCTTATATGTTCATACTCTTACCCAGTCGATATTAACGGGTCAGATTTGATTGTTTCAAAGAGAAAGTGGTCTGGATCGAGTGGAGCGTGCAGGAAGGTATGGGACCCTTCTCATGACACCCCGCATGCCTGAATCCACGCTAGTATCCAATCTTCTCTCCCCCAATACCTGTAAATAGTGACTGGGTACGAGTCTGTCATTTGTTCACTTTATTAATGAAGCTTCTGATAGTTAGGAAGGATTCAGTTGAATGCTAAAATTTCTGTTTTGTCTAAGTGATTTTTGAAATCTGGTTGCTTTGTTTTAGGCATCTATACAAAGTACAAGCAACTGCTCACAAAGGATAAACTTATTTTTAGAAGATTAAGCAAGGTGTGTATATTTTAGGCTTATCTGTCTCATCCAAGGTCAACTACAGCATGACAAGATGATTATTGTCCATTTCCAGGATAAAAAAGGCTGCATATGAACCAAGTGACCCGTCAGGCCGGAGCTTATCCCGGTTTCTGTAGCATGAAGCGACTAGGAGTACTTCTACTCCCCCCTGGATGGGATGCTAGTCCATCGCAGGGTTAACCACCAGCATTAAATTCGCCGGTACCCATTCATACACCTGGGTAGAGAGAGGCACTGTTAGAGAAAATTGTCTTGCCCAAGAACACAACGCAGTGTCCCCAGCCAGGGCTCAAATCTGGACCGCACGATCCGGAGACAAGCCCACTAACCATGAGGCCAGCGTGCCTCCCTGCCAGGATAAACTGGACTAAAAACTGTTGAGTTAAATCCTAGGTTTGACGTGGTAGTTTAAGTGGCTATGCATCAAATTGTAATTTGAATTATCTTACTCTGATTTTAACAGGGAAATCACCCAAAGCGACCCCCAGAAGTTCAGGTAAGAGCCCTGCATACTGGCATTAACTAATAACTGGGTGAACAGTATAACCCGAACAGCTTTTGAAAATTAGTCCTCCGCATAACCAGGGCGGATCCAGGATTTTTCTTAGGAGGGAGTGCACCACTAAGGAATGGCGAGGTAAACAAATTTAAGAAAGCCGGATGTCATCTCGGGTGTGTGTGTGTGTGGGGGGGGGGGGGGGGGGGGAGGAGGAGGGTGCTCACCCCTTGCACTCTCCCCCTAGATCCGCTCTACGCTAGAACCCATCACAGTCTTAACCTTTCATGTATTCTTTCAATGGGTGCATGTACCAACGGGAGATTTTTCAGAGTGCCTGAAAAATGAAACATGAATAAGTTACTTGTGAATTGCAAATTTGCGAGTCATAAATTTAAAACTTGGGAGATTAGTAATTTATTGTACCTTTTGAGGTTATTATTGATTAATTTCGTTTTGCCCTCTCTTTGCTCTTTAATTTCATAGAACGCCATTTTGAGGAGACACATGTTGGAGCTAACACAGAGTTTTATTATTCCATTGGTATGGTTACAAACATACTTTTACGGTTACATGTAGATCTTGTAGAGAAAGATTCATGTAGCAACACCACAGAAACATTCGCGGATGTTATTGCCTGGTTAATATCTCGGTAACGTGAACAATGGCTCCCATTTTCGGCTGTCGATAACAAGCCGGCCAACTGTTAGCCAACATGTTACCGACACATTGCCGACAAGCGGCCTACAGTCGAATGACAGTTGATCAACAGTTGGCCGACAGTCGCTCGACAAACCGCCAACAGTCGGCCGATAGTTGGCCGACAGACTACGGACAATATCTTTTGGGAGCTTTTCTTCACTTTAACCAGTGAGTTTCGCAGTGAGAATTTATACACCCGATTGATCGAGGCACTGTGCCAGTAAAGTGTCTTGCCCAACTGAAAACCCATCAGAGTAACTCTGACTGGCCTCTGCCCAAACTCTACTTGCGTGGGCTGGTGTATAGCTTTTAGACCTCCAAAGTTCCTTTCTAATGATAATTTTCTCTTTCCAATGCTCAGGAAAGATATGTTGCTAGTCTTATGCCTCTGCAAAGAAGTATCTCCCCTTGGAAGGTAAACTTAATTTGTTAAGTTATTTGAAGATCTTCAGGAATGACAACTTTTATAAAGGCAACAGAATGTCTTATAAGCGTGCAACCAGATTACAGTACATTGGTCTAAACTGGGTTACTTCTTTTAGTAACTATCATTTTGCATTATTTAAATTGTAGCATCCTCCAAGATTGAAGCCTTTTGATGCAGATGAATTTCTGACGACCTTAGAACATTCAGGACCTCAGCTAACATCCAGGCTGAAGGGGAACTGGGTCGGACTTTACAGGTAAAAACTCAAAGACTGTAAATTTAAGCTTAACAGCCTTTTCCTCCACCTTATGAAGTTAGGCGCATTCTTGCTACAACAAAAAACCGAACTTGAAAGATTACTGGCAATAAATGAACGACAAAGTGAAGTAACTAAATAAATGGAAATTCTTTTTTCAGTTAAAATATTCTAAATGGGTTGCAGATATCTGGCTTTAAACATAAGCCCATTGATGCGGCGTCCACACTACGCCGGAGAAATTTGAAAACGCAGCTTTATTTCTACGGTTAGGCCTACCGTCCACACTAATCCGTCACGACAACGGAGCTTTCCGAAAACGCTCTTCAAACCGGTCGGAGGAATATGAAAACACGAGCTTTGCATTTAGGTGTGGACGGAAATAATTTGAAAACTGAACTTTTCGAAAATGATGGCATCACGATAATCACGTGATTTCCCTGACCGAGTTTTCCTCAAACACAAATCCAAAATGACCGGTGATTGTTGCGTTTTTAAATTCCTCCGGCGTAGTGTGGATGGGCCAGAGAGTTAAAAGGTTTACGTAGCTTGCACTTTTTTGTAGGTTCTCTTCTCCGATTGCCTCCGATGTGTAGGCCTTCCCGCATATTTTTCTTGTGATAAAATCATAAATAACTCTCTCTGTAGTGATTTGACACAGAAAATTTGGAACTTGACCTCCACGTTGTATTGTTACCATAGGAAATTCTTCAAATCTGCAAACTTTGAAGGTTGGTTACGACATCGGCAACAAGAGATAAGACAGAAGCTGGAAATTCTTCATTTGGAAGCTCTTGGAAAGGCTGTGAGTTACTCTTGGGATCAACGAAGGATTTTCATGAAACTAATGTCTTTTTTCTGTTGAAATGGGTTGTCTTAGCGCAGGCAACTCCGTGCATCTCTATTAATAATTAGATTATGAGTTCGAGATTTCTATCGCGTTGCGCGCTCCTCAACTATCACGCATAGAAATCGAGAGCGAATAATCTGATTGTTTTAGTATAAATCTACTAGTCGTTCAAAACTTTATCTAAATGAATTCTCTTCACAGACACCTCGAAAACTCAAAGACGCGGCCGTCATTTTGTTAACAAGCGCACACTGCTACGCTACTCACTATCTACAACAGAATAGATAGTCAGTAGCGTAGCCAATCAGAGAACGGCATTGGTGATAGAACGCTAGTAGACTTAAACTAAGTTATAAACTAATTTACATCTGTCCTTATTAACTTCATGTTGATAATTGGCTAAAGTGTTTCAGCTAATTGTTCTAGTGCCTCTTATAATAAGGTAATATACTTTTGGCCAGTGGAGAAAGTTGTGATGAGTCGAGAATAATGTCACAGATTCTTTAGCCAGGGAATGATGATTCCTCTCGCAAATTCAATGTTGCTTTTATTACTAGACAGGTTTACTTATTTTCTGTACGTTTTTCTTAGGATGTTCCTCGTTGGATCAGAGACAAGCAGGAGGTGGAGATCGTTGATTTGTTCTTGCAGATCAAAGAGAAGCTGGTAAGTGCGATTTCTCCTTTTATACCATGCCATAGAAAATACAGCCAATCAGAATACAGCGAAGCCGTTGTATTTTCGACGGTACTACATCCAACCTTCCCATCATGCACCGCGCGTATGTCGCATTGCTCAGTTGCGTTGACCACTGTATTTTCTATGGCGTGGTATAAATATATGGTATAGTTAAGCAGCGCTCCCTTGTGGTATACCACTGGAACATCCCACTCGTTGAAAATGCAAGAGACTCGTGGGATAATCCATGGTATACCACTCGAAAGTATTGCATTACTAGTATGTATTTTACTTCGTTCTGAACTAAGTTTCGTCTGATATCGTCAAGGTAGAAATGATGAATAAGTGATATTCTTTGACATATCAATCGATGGTGACATCAATGCCACATTGAAGACACTTCTGATGTCAAGGTAACCCATTTTGGTGCTAAATACCATGGAGGTATTACCTTCATATGGTACTGTTCATGTGGTACTAACCTTGAAGTCTGTGGATGAAACCTGAGTAGATGAAACTCTAGTGTGTGAACATTCAAATGAAAGCTATTGAGCAGTACTTTCATGTGGCACTGTTTATTATGCTGTACAAGGTGGTTCTAACTTTTAAGTCTGTGGATGAAAAGCTATTGGGTAGTATTTAATGGTTTTTTTTTTTAACTTTGCAGGCTGGTTCGGCGTCTTTCTACCCTCCCGTGAGCCTTGAAATCAAACAACAGCTGAAAGGACACCTATTGTCCATTATTAGAACTCTTCCGGAAGATCTTCAGTTTGTTTTAAAGAATAGTTGACAGAGAAGCGGTGGTTTGTATGAAGAATGAGTCTTGCGGTTGGTCGAAGATTCTCCGTCCCTTCGCTTCTTGTGGCTGGAGTAAGATTGGCTTTAAACGTCTCGACCATCGTCATTTTTACGATGAGATATAAAGGCAAGTGGAATCGCTTAGGAGTGCCGCTATCGACATGGCGTGAAATTTGGTGTCATTGGGCGCAAACGTATTTCAGTTCTCGTTAAGTTTGCCTTTCCTATGGACAGGCTGTTACAGTGCGACCACTGGAACCGGGCCACCAAGAAGAAAACTAACCAATTAAAACATAAACTGAGAACAATGGACTGATAGCTTCTCGTGACGGCAAGTAACGGTTTGTTTGGAGTGACGATGTAAACACTATCGACTCCCCTGCATGTCTCATTCGAAAAATTTAGCTTGAAAACTCATTTTGCGACAACTAAACCAGAACCGTTGAAAAACGGACAAAATTTAGGATCGAAACTAACCAATCAACAAATGGCAGAGTTTCTTGAAAGGTTCGTAACACTTTGCACTTTGTTGGGTTTTCAATTTTGTTAAGATCTGTTGTTCGTGTTCTTCGATGTTATTGGTTTATTTGAGGAAAAGATTGCTATCCTTTGTTCTCAAGTAACGTTCTGATTGGTTAACTCTTTTCCAAGTTGCCCGGTTCGAGTAGTCGCACTGTAATTCACTTGACTGCAGTGAGTGATGAATATCCTCAGGGTATCATTTCAATTGATGTTTTCTTCATATTTTCGTGCTCAATTTTCCGGCTAAAGAGAGATCTTAAGATTAGACCTCATTCTCACGACGAGGCTTAAAATTTGTGTATAGCTTCCCTGATTGGTCGTTACCTCACTCTCAAGAACTACGTCATCAGTGTAGAATTTTTCGATCTCAAATGTCTCATAAAAAGCGCGGGAAAACTTCAGCGCGGGAAGGGAGACATTATGCAAGTTTCTCCGATCCAATCCTGTAGACAAGTTGGATTGTGACGCAACACCCCTCTTGCAAAGAGGACTACGATTTTAGTTTTCCATCAAGGTATAACTAAAAGATTGGTCGTACAAGCCATTTATATTTTTTTTTACTTGTGTGCCAACCTCTGACACTCTCAAAACAGTAGATTTAAGGCCTGTTTCACTACACTGTTTTACTAAGCGCTCAAGTAGAACCATGTCGCAATTTCGCAAGAAAGCCTCTCTTAGCTTCGCGAGGCCGGTGTTTTTGTGCCTTCAACATTGAATATTTTAATCGAGCTTCTTTTGGGAAATCTGGGGACTCGATCACTTTTTTAAAAAATTTGCTTTCAATACGAGAAGGGTGGATTTTAAGGGTAGTTTATCATGAAGAATCTGGGATAAAAGCTCAATATATAAAGAGGAATTCTTTAAGCTTTATCATTACATTTTTGTGATCATTAAATATTTTACTTGGAATTGACCATGGGTGAAGAAAAATTCCTCGGGTCAATAGCAAGACTTAAACTGGAATTGATCTTTATCTCGTAACAAAAGGCAAATATCACACTTCTTGTAACATTTATTGTACATGTGGAATCTTAATGGGAAAGAAGATAAGCAATATTTATGTCGGACTTTAAATCATCGCGAAACATATTTTGGTAAGCAATAATTTTAATTTATGATCAAAGGAGCATTGTCACAGAAGCCAGTTTTTACCCCCTCCCCCCCGCCCCCCAAAAAAAAATAGCGTGAATTTTTCAAGTTTGCAGTCGTTCTCAATTTTTCCTGTCTTAAAGGAGCTACGTCACGATTGACGCATCTTGAAAAGTTAATCTAAATTTTTCAAGTTCGTCGGTTGTAATCCGTGTTAATCTTCTCCATCCTTAACCATCCTTCTTTCTTTGTGGTTGATTATTATCTCTTTGGTGTTTTTCTGTCTTAGTAAACTGCTATTTTCAGGTTTACTTAAATTTAAAGGCAATTTTGTACGTGGCCAAAATAACTCATAATACCTTGACTGCGCTCCTTGAAGTATTCTTGTCGGCTAATAACTTGGGAGACAGTTTTACAGCCTTCATGAACTATCAATTTAAGGGATCATTAGGTCATGGTATTTTAGCTACTTTTGTTTATTTTGGTAGTTATTTGGGCTCTGAACGTCAGTTTAGTAGAACAACAGTCGTGTTGGGTACAATCACGACCACACAACAAAACAAGTATAGTTTGCCCGAATGTAATCCGTTTTTTTTTTCTTTCCAATACCCATTTATGCCCCTGTTTGGCTTCTCGCTTTTTCTTTTCAGCTGTACAGTTTTAAGCCGTTATTGAGATATTTCAGTTAATTATGTCACTTGTTTAACAGGTCTGTTTTAGCCTAACATTGCATGACCAAGACCTATGAAAGTGCCTATGAAGTAAAAAATAATTGCTGCTTATTTGAAAGGCTTTTCAAAGTAAAGAAGATTGGTCTTTCCCTTTTTGGAATATCTTGTTTCATTCTAGAGATATTTACGTTTTTGTATTATGCAAATGAGAAAAGTGATGACGTCATAGGTGGTTTCACTTGAACAGTAAAACACTGATTCAAGAATATCTCTAGAAATATTGGAGCAGTGTTCTTCAACCTTGGCACCACAAATGTGCATCACAAAAGAAACAGAATGACACCTTCTGTGTTGTTGCCATGGCAACTCTTCTGGCTCAGGTCTCTTTCTGTGAAAAACCAAATATGCCAATTTGCAACCCTTTGAAAAGGGACAGAGGGTCTTGCTCGGAACACACATGATTCCCATACTGTCTTAACTCTCCCCATTAGATTGTTGGGAGTGGATGATCCTTGTTTAAGATAAAATCTGGTAATGTTAGTTTTAATTAAAACAGGACCAGCGGCATAACTGTTGTCATGGCAACGGCACGACGGGTGTCATTTTGTTTCTTTTGTGATATACATTTCTGGTGCCAAGTTTAAAGAACACTGCTTTAATATTTCTAGAGATATTCTTGACTGAGTGTTGAACTGTTTCAGTGGAACCACCTATGACGTCATCACTTATAATACAAAAACGTGAATATCTCTAAAACGAAAAAAGGTATTCCAAAAAGGAAAACGCCATTCTTCTTTACTTTGAAAAGCCTTTCAAATCAGCAGCAATTATTTTTTACTTCATAGGCACTTTAAGTTTTTCTGGAATTTGAAGACGATTTCAAATATTTTAGAAATTGATACCATATATAGTGTGACAAGCTTCTTTAAAATAGATACTAATTTCAAAATTTAATTTTCTGTAAATAGTGTAAAAGTTTATTTTTGTAACTAGGGTAACTTTTATTCTTAGCACGGGATAACGTGTACATGTACATAGAAAAAAGAAACAACTTGGAAGTTCATTTTCATATCATCAAATCCTTCATATTGTTATTTTTTATACATTTTTCTTTAGAGGAAATTTCCACTGTTGGATTCAAATTGTTGCAAATATAACGCAAACTAAAGATTTCTTAAATACAGATAGTTTCAGTTTCAAAGACAAATTGGACAGTGTCCGCCATTTTGTTTAATTTTTAGAGTACCGCCATTTGAATCATGTGACGGCATTCAATTGCGAAACAACAAAAGACTTGGCAACTGTGTACTAAAAATTTAAAACTGTATTTAAAACTGTGTAGACGGCGGGTGCACTGTGTATGAAATTTTTTTCCAAGAATTATTTATTGTGCCTTTTTTAACAATTTAGATCTGACAGTGGGGGTTTGTTTAAGTCATAGTTTGATCATTTCGCTCAAGTAAGACTTTTCCTTTACTATTTGTTATAGTTGAAGGGGATGTTAAAATTCATTAGTACTGTCTGCTTGTTCGAAGACTGAGTAATGCCAATCCACAGTGACTTAGTTTGCTTCTTCAATCTTGTCTAGAACTTTTTTTACTGCCGGGAAAAGGGATGGACCATTATTTTTTTGAGGGGTGCGGCGGAGGGGTGGGGAACTGAGGAATTTTGGGGGCATTAGCCTGTAGGTCGTACATGGTGCTTTTTTCTTTGGTAATAGCCTGTGCAAGAACCTTTTAAAGTCAAACACAGGACCTGGATGGTAGACAGCAGTTGCTCGAATTTTTTCCCATGGCTCCCCTGGCACGTTTTTTTTTTTTTTCAGTAGCTTTTGCTGTGCAAGATTTTTTTTTTTTTTTTTTTCCTCGGAAATTGCCCACCCCTACACTCTCAAAAAAAATAATAGTTCGTTCCTAAGTTTAATCCTGTTAGGGAGCAATGAAGTTGCGTTCTCCTCTCGAGTCCTTTAAGAGACTTGAATACAAAAGAGACCAAAGAGAATACACTTCGAGTGAGTTCTTGAACATGTAGTATTTTCTAACTACATGAGGTCCACCTATCAACAAATTACATTTTAAGTTCGTGTTCACCCTGGATTAGCTTAATCACTCCTCAAACAACCAGGCGTAGTTGGTTAACATTAACACAATTTTGTTTCTAGTTGGGTAAAACTGTGAAGAGAGAGAGAAAGAAAGAAATTATGTCGCTGTCATAACTTATATAAACTGAAACTCTAATGAAAAATGCATGGCCCGCGGCTTGGATTAATAAAGATTTATCTTCTATGAACTGGTGTGGTTGAGGTTTCTGTGGCATATAAATCGTAGTCATCATAGAGGGATTTTTATCTGGCTCCTGCGCATACGAAGGTAGCGAGAACGTAGGAAGACCGTTTCATGCAAATAAGCTTCCTTGTGATAATCGATGGTGAATTTTAAGCTCGTTAATGATATGTGAAAAGTGTACTGATCAACAACAGTACTCACAACGATTCGAAATCCTAGCAGTATGCAGGACGCCAGTCGTGTATGAACTAAGTTAAATGATATTGCTCTCCATGAGTTCTCGTAGTTCAGTTCAGTGCATAAAGCGCCCGCCCGGTAATCGGGAGGTCATGGGTTCGATTCCTGTCAGGGACTCAGTTTTTCTTTGTCCCACGCTCGTGTCAAGTTGATCAGTTCACTTTTAACGTAATTTTCCGTAAGCGAAACTGCAAGTTAGAAGTACTTTCATAAGTCTCGTGCCTGTGGGTCACCAGGAAACTCTTGCGCTACTCTTCTTAAGAGATCGGCCTTGCGTGGGCGCGGAAGAATGAAAAAGAGCTTTTCTCGCCCTCGCGCGTGTAACCCTCTTTCCTCTCGTGTGTTCATCTAGAAAGAATGTGCTGCTAACACTCTTATTCGCTTTCCAGATTTCCGTTACCAAACATACTTGGATTTATATTGAAACGCGTATGTTGTGTGTCAAACATTTTTGACTGCACAAATTGATCGCAACGCACGACGCGCTAGTAGAACAGTAGGTTCTACACCGTGCAAGTAAATGTCTCCGAACATACCCCTCTGAACGTTCTCTACCTCAGTTATGAGGACATAAAATTAAAAATAAACCCTTACGATAAAGTAAAAAACATAGATCTAGTCCAGAAGCTCTGCCTAATCTAAAAGTAAACCTATGATCTGGCATGGACATTTATTTTACTTTTTTTTTCTTTGGGCCGTGGGTGGAGGTGGTATAGAGTGTTTTCACGTGACGTCATCAAATTCTTAAATCCAAAACTAAAGAGCCGCCAATGTTTTTATCCTCATTAGCCATAAGAGGTACTAATTTTATATCTGTTTACAACTTTCCAGTTCAATAGCGTCCTTCGTTTGGAAACCAGCGCATTTTGAATTTCAGAGTTATGGCGGTGCGTGACATAAAGCTACCATTAAAGTATTTGGAAAAGTGCTTCTTTAAATGTTTTTTTTTTGTTCAGTGCAGATCAGTCACCTGGATAGCCAAAGGAAGTTCCAGATGTTAACACTATTTTCCGGCCGCCAAACTGGTGTCCCACAGAGGAACAGTCCAATATGGCGGCTCCATACTAGGCTCTGTAAATTTGCGCGGAACATTTCGACGAATATCTCAACTTCGGGACATTACGCACACACCTTAAACTTTGAGAACTGTCTTCTTCATTTATCTTCTATAATATCACAATTTCTCGACCTTATCCACTGAATGGTTTTTGATTATTTTTTTTTTTTTGATTGCGTGACAGTGTAAATACTCTATTGGTTCCTGGGCGTATCACGCAGTCTTTCCTTGTGGTAGTTGGTATGGCAACAAAGGAACGCGTGACATATGCTCTTCGCCTGGCTCTGCGCATTCCTTCGAAAAAGGCAGTCGATTAATTATTACCAGAAGGGCAATCGATCAAGATATGAGAGGACCACCAGACGTAGTTTGAAAACCTGTAGGAGTCGAGAGCCTCCGGTGTAGCTATTTTTACTTCGAAATGGTAAGTTTCACGCCGTGTTGCAACCACAGGAACACTTCAGTGGTTTTTTTGCATTTCAATGGCTTACCTACCGTTTGTTTACTTTTTCCATTCTCGTCGTAACAAATTGTGTTACTATACTTTTCGTTTTCCGCAGCCGGCCGGTCACAAGTCTGGAAAAGTAAGGAAATCAGGGAAAAGTAGAAGCAGAAGCAGAGGAAGCAGTCGAAGCCCGTCGAGGAAAGGAGGGAAAAAAAGCGGAAAGAAATCTCGGTCGCCATCACCTTCGAAAACAAAGAAGGATGTCGACTTGTTGAGCCCTGACGCCATGGTAAACGGTTACTATATTGCTCACAATGCGCCGCAATTTTTGGGATACAGAGGTTTTGGATGGGATACTGGAGCGAAAGGGAAGAAGAAGAAAAAGGGCAAGGGAAAAAAGAAGAAATGAGGTTTCCAGGGTTGCGAACAAATCGTCAACTCAAACACGCCACAGTGGACAAACACGACCCTGCGACTTTCTAATTGCGGCGATTTTTAATTACCTTTACAAAAGGGTCGATCTGAGAGATACTGCAGGGTATGATGCATGTGTCTAGGTTGGTGCCAAACTGAGGAATTTTCCCTCTGCTGAGCTGGAATCAAGATTAAACAAAGGCTTTGAAGGAAACTGCATCGAGGACTGCGCGCGAAAATGCAGTAAAATGCAGTTCGAGCATGAGAGAGATGAAAGATTTTTAATTTGTTGTGTATCCGAGATTTTTCATCTACACAAAGTAATACGATTGTACAACATGTGATTCTGAACGTTCTTTTAAAAAAAATAAACTGACAATGCCACCAATCTATATAAGATGTTCCCAATAAAGGGGCAGTAGCAAGCCACTAGAGCTGGGGATTAGGAGGGTGGAGGGGTGGGTTGGGTCCATTGGCATTTGCTTGATTAAACCTTGTTAGAAAATGTGAGCAACAAATTTCAGCATTTTTTTTTTTTTTTTTTGTGGTGGTTTTGAAAACTTTCAGACTACTGTACATTGTTGGATTGAATTATTGCACATGAAGGAAACAGCAGATTTGTAATTAAGGTGTGAAAAGTTTTACATGAATCTGCGGTAATATTTATTTCCAATATGAGATAAGATTGCATCTTAGGACAGTATGGGGTAGGAATAGACATATTATGGTTAAGAAGTAGAGTAGTGGCTTAGGACCCATTCGTCCAACTTTTAACACCCCAACCATAGCTATGCCTTAAGTAGTAGTGGTAGTAGTTAACTTTATTAACGTGTCAGGAATCTCTAGTGAATAGCACTAATTGGTGACACAAAAATAAGATATAAAAATATGACAAAATTAAATACTTTGATACAACCCACAGACTGCATGGTAAATGCACAACCCTAGACGGCAAGCAGCCTCTAGAATTTTTTTGTTTTAAATTTCATATAGACTGACTGCAAATTGTAGAACAATTTACAAAGTGAGGTTGCAGTTTTGCCAGTTGTCGCTTATAGATAGTGCACGTTTTCTTGCTTCCTCTAAAACTCTTTGCGAAAAAGACTCCGACCATCCACTGTCTACAGTACCCTCTCACCTATATTTCTTATTGATGTATGAATCTCGTGTTAAAACATTTTTGTGAAAAGATATTGTTTTGAAACACAGTAATCAGTAGTTCCAGAAAATATCCATACTTCCCCCACAGAAGGGAATTTTTCCAAGACCCACCCACCCACCCCCTCTGGAAATTCCAATTAAACTTGATGCATTTCCTTAAATGATTTGGTCTTAGAGAACCCCCCACCCCCAGGAAATTCTTCTGTGGGGGGAGTATGGATATTTTCTGGAACTGTACAATATATATGAATTTTGATCTTAATTCTGTGTGATTGACAGCCAATAAATTTTGACATGGTGCTTTTAATACAGTTGATGATTAGCATTACTCTTCCATTACTACTAACATGATTACAGTATTAATATCATTTTGAGGTTATGGGGAACGCTCCTCTAAGCAGACTTTCAGCCATCAGATCTCAGTCACAAACAAACACAGCATATAGTTTCAACCTTATGGAGTTATATTAACACCTCACCCATAAACAGGAGATACAGTGGCCTTGATGGTCACTGTGCTGGGATCAAGGAGGTCCAGGTTCGAGCCCTGGCCAATCATTTCCCTGTGCTTTTCGGCAACACTTTATTCTCAAATTGCCTCTCTCCTCCCAGGTTTAACAAATGAATACTGATGAATTTAAAGGGGCTCAGTCACGGTATTTTGAGTTATTTTGGCCATATACAAAATTACCTTTCAATGGTAGGAAAATAACAGTGAAAACACCAAAGAGATAATGATAAACCATAGAGGAACAAGGATGGCTAAGTATGGAGAAGATTGACACGGATTGCAAACAATGAATTTGAAAAATTGAGGCTAAACTTTTCAATATGCGCAAACTGTGACTGAGTTCCTTTAATGCTGAAGGGGTGAGCCTGCAATTGACTAGCATCCTATCCAGGGGGAAGGGGAAAAAAGATGCTCCTCAGGTAACATAAACACCACAGAAATTGGGATAAGCTGGTATGAACCACATGGCCGAATACAGACTTCACCTTTACTAATCTCACAGTCATCTGACCAGGACTCCGAGTCATACACTTATACTAGGGTGTTATCTCAGTTCCACAGAATCATTTGACCTCAAACTCTCTTAACCTGGGTGATGTCCCATAACTGAAACATAAAAGGATTTCAAGGTCCTTATTTTTCTTTTACAAATATAACCCCTTATTATTGTGCAAGTCTGTGAACACCAGAAATATTTATGGAAATCAAGGGCAGATCTAGGGGGAGGGTGCAGAGGGTGTGCACCCCTCCCTGAGATGACATGCTGCTTTCTAATATAACTGGTATTCCGCAAAAGAAAAAACTCAGTTATGCCATTCCTTAGTGGTGCACCCCCTCCTAAGAAAAATTCTAGATGCGCCCCTGGAAATGTATTTGTGTAGCAAGGGAAAAGTCAATTCAGGAATGAGAACACTTAAAACTGCAAACAGCAATGGTAATAATTTGGTTTGTGGTTTTGTGGGTTTCTTACATGTCCGCAGAACTTTGTAATTTGTGATTGGTCGGTACACAGCTTACCTGTCAGAATCGGCATGCAGGGGTATTTGACAGAACGCTGAACGTTGAACACCAAATGCACTGTTTGCTTGCAGTTTAATAAGTTTCACTCAAGGTTGCTTGTGGTTAGCTTTTGTTTGTTAAGGACAGCATTGTATTGGATAATTGGCCCTGTCCAACAAATAAAAACTAACCGCAAGCAAATATAAGTGAAACTAACCACAATCAAACAGTGCATTCGGCATTCAGCATTCAGCTTTCCACGTACTGCAAGTAATACCCCTGCCATGTCAGAATGAAATTTAAATGTTTGCAGATTTCTTGACTCGCACAGTGAAAGGTAGCAGAATCTGGGGGGGGGGGGGCACTGCCATATATGGGCTATATAGGTATGTGCTGCTGTGAAGGGTATGGTTTTCAAGCAGTTTACTCTAGGATAGGGTATATAAATCAGAGTGTTTGGGTCTAGAATAGGGTATAATTTTTCACAAAACTGACTAGCTGGTTGAAGATTTTATCTAGACTAAGGAAACCAGGAATTGCCACTCAAAAATATAAAAAAAATCAAATTGGCAAGTTTAAATCTACGCAAATCAGCATCAACAGTGTCGATAGATGAGGGGATTCGGGGAGTTTACTCTAGTATAGGGTAGCAAAATTCAGCTGAACTAGTTCTGGTATAGGCTAAGGGTTCCAGGGTCCCAGTGGCACATCCCCACCCAGAAATTCCCAAAGAGCCACCCCCCCCCCACCCCCGCGGGGAGCAGAATCTATTTTTTTAGAGGCATAACTTTACTCTTAGCAAAGGACAACAGAATTTTTCAATTAACATACATTATTTATTAACAAATTTTCTGACCATATGACCAAAATAACACCAAATTATTCTTCAGAGAGTTGTACCCTCCCCTGAACTAATTAAAGTAAGTTGGGGCCACTGCAGTCTGGTGTCAGTCTTTTTTTTCTGCTACCCTAAAAAAATATTCAATAGTTTTGTGTTATTTTTACCCAGATTTTATATTTTAAAGAAGTCCTGTCAAAGATGAATAGATACAAGCAAGACGTTTGTTTGACCAAAGATACCAGCTGGCCTATTAGAGTCAATGAATTAATATTGATGCTATTTACTAATGATAAGATAAAATCCATTATCACAACTCATTTAACTTAGACATATACTGTCGCTTCATTCTGTGAAGAAAAATAGTGAACTCGTCAATTAATCAATGGAAATAGTCAGGAAGTGAAAGACTATTGTCATGAAAACATGAGATTTTATCTTTTTTTGTCTAAAATGTACTTACTTTTTAGTCCAAAAAATTGAAAGGAACAGGTGAGGCTGACAGGTGCCACCCGCCTGACTAAGGCCCTAATTAAAGCCAATGAGATCAGTTGTTATAAAGCTGAGGAAAATGTTGGCCAATTATCGCGCGCGTTAGATAAAAGCGAGCCCTACAAATATTCATGAATAAGGGGCGCCCCGCTGTTTAGTCAGCACATGCGTGGCAGCACCAAGCTACTTTGGTTCTATTGAGCAGCCGCCATCGCGTTCTCTTTTCCGCGCAAGTCGGTGGAGCAGCTTCTTTGCGCAGATTCAGAAACTTTGCCGAGTTATTTTTGATCCTGCCGTCAAACCAGGTATCTTTGCTGTGTTTTAGCTAAGAATTGGGTCTTGTTTCAGCGGTTATGGAACGTAGTTTGTCGATTGCCAGTGTAAGTATCAACACCGTGGTAATCTAGTGAATGGAGAAGTTTACCAGACGAAAAGAGCGTAATTTTCGAACGAAAAAGGCATTTATTTTCTCGTGATCGAGTACGGGAACGAATTCGATCAAACACAATTTAGGGGATTTTAGCCGTGTTTTTTTCTTGATTTATTTGGGTAATTTCTCGATGAAAAAGCTGCCTTAAGACGAGGTTTTTGACATGAATTTCGTATTCATACGTCGCTTGAAAATTCAATGAGCGAACTTCAAAGAACTGGTACGACTGTGTTTTATCGCGTCGAGGCTGACTCTTTATGTTTCTTTGTTTACTTCTTTGACAGCAAACTGGCTCAAGTCAGTCTTCACCAAGTGGGTTTAACCCAAGCTTTGTCGCAAAGCATGTCCCAGACGTTGCAGATGTCCCATTCGATGTCTCAATCGATGAGTCAAATGTCCGACGATGAACCATCTTCGCCAGAGTCAACAACCTTCGATGGCTCGGACTTGCTGAATTCCACCGTCAGCGATGAAGTAACCGCTCAGCTGGCCGCAGCGGGGCCTGTCGGCGTAGCTGCCGCCGCCGCCATCGCGACTGGGAAGAAGAGGAAAAGACCACATTCGTTTGAAACAAATCCATCGATTCGGAAACGCCAGCAAACTCGTCTTCTCCGAAAATTAAGAGCCACGATAGATGAATATACGACGCGCGTTGGACAGCAAGCTGTGGTGTTGTGCGTTTGCCCTGGGAAGCCAAATCCGCTTTTCAAGGTGTTTGGAGCCGTGCCTCTAGAGAATGTGGTTAGAAATCTAAAACAGCTTGTTCTTCAAGACTTAGAGCACGCTTTGGCCGAACATGCCCCTCCACCACCCCCAGAAAATCCAGATATTTACACCCTCCCACCGCTGGTCATAGATGGCATACCAACTCCTGTTGACAAAATGACCCAAGCCCAGCTCCGAGCTTTTATTCCAATGATGTTGCGTTATTCTACTGGTAGAGGAAAGCCAGGTTGGGGAAAGGATTCTACCCGGCCGGCTTGGTGGCCATCTGACTTACCTTGGCAGAATGTACGCAGTGATTGCCGCAGTGAAGACGAGAAAGCTAGGATATCGTGGACAAATGCTCTGCGACAGATTGTGAAGAACTGCTACAAGTATCATGGACGAGAAGATCTGTTGCCAGCCTTCTCAGAAGGAGATGCACCACAACACCAGTATGTGCAGCAGCCACATCAGATGGTGCACACGATTTCAAATGCTGATGGCACCGTGTCCCTCATCCAAGTGGACGCTTCAGGAGCTGTCAGCACTTTGTCAGATGCAGCTACCTCGCAAACAGAAGCTACACAAGCAGTAGCCACCTTAGCAGAGGTAGCTGCAGCAACTCAAGTAGAGGTGACCCTTCCCCACCCAGGACAAAACGAAGCAGTTACAATCGACCAAAGTGAATTGTCTCACACAGAAGCAATTGCACAAGCAGCTGTAGCCACTCTAGCAGAAGCCACCCTTGCTGAAGGCGGGCAGATTGTTTTACCAGAACATGCTGCTGCTGCAGCCGCTGCTCTGGCAAATGTACAGGATAACATGAACACTTCTAACATGGTGACCATTCCTGTGCAGGCTGCAGCATCTCTCATGCAGATTCAGACTCACCATTTACCAGCAAGCACCCACTCTCAGTACATGACTGCATCAGTACCTCAAGTAGCTATGGCCCCTCACTCAATAATTCAGACAGTAACGACCACATCGATGGGACATGAGGTTCACACACAAATTGTCGATACCTGCGAGGGAGTCCCGGTTGCTACCCAAGCTGTAGAAGTAGTTACTCTTGAAAATGCTCAGGATCCCATGAACTGATGCTACTTCAAGGCAGGAACTGCATCATAATGTAAAGAAATACAGAGAAAAGCAAGATGTAAATATGGGCTGTGTAAACAGTAACTACACGTGAAAAGACAAGTTAGAATAAGAATAATGAAAAGATTGGAGCTTTGGATGATTTTAGTGGAGAAAAGAAACATTGTTTAATTTTAATTTTTGCTCAAAGACCTTGCTTCTTAACATACACATTACATGTCCCATGTACATGTTAAGTTGTAACTTCTAAATATCAGACTTATGGACCTGTTTTCATCCTGAAAGTAATAGTATACTTGGGTACCTTGTTTTAGATTTTTCCCTACAAGACAAAAACTTCTAACTTGAATTTGTATATAAACAACTTATGTACGTCATGAAATTCAGTTATCGCTTTCACTTTGTTTTTTTTTTTTTCTTTGAATGAAGTAAAACCAGTCTTCTTTATTTTTGTGACATGTTTTGCAATCTGACTTGAGCAGTGTTATGTTGATTAACTTTTTTTCAATGACATGGAGACTGATTTATTTTTGAGTTGGAAATATTGAAGTGGTATTATTAAAAGAACCTATGTAAACGTACTCTGATGTGTCTAGAATGAAATTGTACATTGTTAAGTGGTGGTGATTTCAGAGCCCTTTTAATTAAAATGTTTATTTAATGTGTTACCTGTGTTGTTTGACTGTATTTTCTCTGAAATTTTCAGCTTTGACTAGTTTTGCATCAAGTTAAATAATGACATTACATGTACTTGAGTTAAGGGGGGAAAGGGTACATTAGTCAACGTCCTGAAATCTTTTTTAAACTCTTTGTTTGAGTACTGTTGGCATGGAAATCTCAAACCAGGATTCGTGTCTCTTTAAGTACTTGAGAGATGGAATCAAAATTCAAGGCCTTGAAATTGCTTGGCAAGTGAAGTGAGCCCTTGCAAGTCCTTGAAATTTGTTTATTTTTTTTGCCAAGTGTTTCCCTTCCTAGGCTGATGCAAAACCAAAATGGAGCAGGGGCTGTTGTACTACCTTATCCTGCAGATACCAGTTCAAGATGGGGTCCTTTTCATGGGGTATACTTTACTGCTATCCTTTGATGAAAATTGTTATGGTACTACCTATCAAAATCTGGTTGTTGTGAAATGTTTGAAAATGACGTGTTCAAATTTGATAGTGTGGAGAAATTCTAAATGAAATTCTAAATGAAAACCACCTTCACTTCCGATGAGATGCAGAACCTGATTTAATTCTTAAGGCTGAGAGGAAATACGTACTTGAGATTTTGCAATTGAGCAATACAGCACTTTTTCCATGGTTACCTAGCCTCATCTAATCAGGAGGGGGCTTCAGATAATTTGAGACAGTAATGCAAACCTGAGGTGCAATAAAGGGTTTGCATAACTTTCGAGAATCAGTCTAACCCCCCGCCTCTAAGTGTTAAGATGAGCATATGTAAAGTACTACTGCTTCTACAAAATATTTCTCAAGAATGTGTTAATGAAATGCCACAACGTATCGAAAAATGTGTGTGTAGTATTTCAGTTACTTTACAATAAGAGATGGAATACCCCAGACCCCAGTAAGAACAATGGCTACCCAGTACATTAACAATCATTCATTATAATTTATTTAAACTTCCTTTTGATTGTTTGGGAGACCTGCTCTGATATATGAGGTTCAAGAGGAAGAATTTAAGAACAAAGGGTGCTGCAAACTCTTTGTTGGGAGGTGGGAAAAGAAAGGGTGGAAAGTCATTGGAACTAAGAGATGTTGGGAAAAGTTTTGCCAGTTGGAAGGTGGGTAAATGGGGGCTGGAAAGTCATCAGAACCAGAAGTTTTGCCTAAAGTGCAGAGCAACTATGGCCAGAAGTAAATTGTATTGTGTTCACCAGTGTGAAATTGTGAGGCCCAACCAAGGTAGAATATGCAGCTTTGCACTGCACAATTTTTCAGTAGTCAAAACTTACTTAAAGCTACGAGAAGCACAGTTGTTAAGACAATTAAAAATTATCCTTAGTATCTCTAAATGATTGCTTACAACTGACAAAGTAATCAAATCTTTCTCAACCATGCCCAGTAGTTGTTATGGTCTGCAACATCATAAGTTATTGTGCAATCTGTAATAAGTTTTAACATGAAGTGAACAGCCCTTCAACACAATAGATCCTTAGCACAATTTTATTCATTCAAGGGTCACTTCTGTTGTCATCAACATGCTTACAACATTATCATACAACAACAAAAAAGTAAACAGTATGCAGTTACAAAAAGAACTTGATGACAGCACAAGTATGTTAAATATCTATAAGGTTTGTCTTCCTAACATGAGAAAAGTAACAAATTTCATTGTTTTGATTGACTTTATGAGCAGCAGTTTTTTCCATTTATTTAATTATCATGAATGACATCACAAGAATGCTACGCATTTACTTTGGAAACCTGCAATAAAATTCACTACTGCCTAATACATAGTCTTATTAATCATTATAAAGTTATTAATACATTGTACTTCTGGTTATTGAATGTGAAAAACAGTTCCCACTTTTCACATGCCCATTTCTTTTTTACTTGAGGGTTGCTTTTTGATTAAACCAAAAACCAAATCCATACTAACAAAGCAACTCTGCAAAAATCAGCATTACCTCTATCGGTTGCTAATTACATTAAGTGGGAAACTCGAAACCAAACAACTGGTACGAAAACTTCACTGATCGCTGTGGAGTTGCATTATCAGCATGGAATTGTAGATTGAATAATCAGACCTCTTGAACAATAGGAAAATAATAATTCTACTGCTAAAACTCGCTCTTCCCAGTTTTGCTTGTCAGTAATCTGTCAACCAACTGCTAACTGTCGAACGAGTACAAAATCCCCACACTGTCACTCAGTCAATAGTTAGGCTTGACTACCAGCCATTGTTCAGTAGAGGAAGCTGTGTTCTCCTCTCTTCTCGGGGAGGAACATAGATTGGACTCGAGAGAGCAGCAGAAATTGTGCCTTATCAACAGTAGAATGGCAGATTTGTCATGGTTAGTGGCTGTTAGTGCCAATAATATTTATCATTATTATCAATTAAAAATATAGCCCTTTAGGAATTTGTGTAAGCATAATCACGCACACATTGGCAAAGTATTTATAGCCAAACAAAATTAATATTTTATTACTGACAAGCTTGATATATCTGGGAGCTGTTCTCCTTAACATTACCCTGACTATGGTATTGAGCCACATAGCTCATGCTGGGAAACATGAAAGTGTGAAAAAAATATAATTTACCATTTACATGTTTCTAGTGATGTGATAAATAGTGATTGATGTTTGTCCCTACATGACAGAACAAGTAACCACTTTTGGAGTTGAATGCATCAAGGAAACCTTTCAAGAGTTTTTTTTTTTTTTTTTTTGGTCTTTTCTTACAGATAAAGAAAATAGTACAACAGTAATTCTAACTAGAGTACTGTAGGTTACTCTAATGACAGTATGAACTACAGTATGTTGTCTTGCGTGACATTTATTAGGAGGTGCATCGGAAGGTCCAGCGAGGTTGCGGTTAGGCCAGATGTGGCAAAATACTGCTTTATTTCATAAATAGCAATTTTTAAAAATGTTCACAGAATTTACAAGCATTTATCCATGGCTACAGAGAAGTCCAGTCCCTCGCCATCAGTATCTGGGTGAAAAACAAGAACAAGATGGTTCACGTTATGTCTGTGTTTAAGCCCACTGGTTAATAACTTAGGCCAGTGCTTATTTTCGTTTTCTGCAGCATTCATTAATAAACTAGAAATTCCTACTTGCTTCTGAGTGGGTTGCTACTCCATTGCAGCATTACCCCCAGCACTGAGTTTGCGGATACCCAGTTGTACATGTACATGGGTGGAGAGAGGTACTAGCAGTGAGAGTTAAAGAGTCCTGCCCAGAACCACAACACTGTAACTCTGTGACTCCAGCCAGGGCTGGAAACAAGCTGGCTAAAACCAGAGTCTGGCTTACCATTAGGATGCTGTGCCTCCCATAGCGAGATGATAAGACAACAGCAAAATTACAGAGAACTCAGGAAAAAGTCTGCTTTGTGTTCTCATACTATGAAGTTTCAATAGATTTTTCAACTTTTTTCTACTTTGTTTCGATTACAGTTTTTTTAAAATACACGATTATAGGTGTAGACCATATAAATAAGTAGCCTCCCCTTACCTTCCCTCTCAAAAAATAAGTAGTTATGACAAATTGAAGCTAAAACTAACAATAATCGGTCCAAAGAGTACCTGTAGTAATTCGGCTTGAATGGTCCATTTTTGTTCACTCCAAGATACTTAGCTTGTTCTTCTGTGAGGTCAGTCAAATGGCCATCAAATGTTGGCAAGTGCAACATTGCTACATATTCATCTGAAATGCAATCATCAATGAAATGGAGATCAATGAATAAATGTTGATTGACGTCACAGTATTTGCGCAAATGACATTTCTAGAAATGCAATCATCAATGAAACAAAGATCAATAAACAAGCATTGACATCACACCATTTGAACAAATTACACAGGCACAAAGTTTCTCTCTTTTTGCAGAAGTAAAGAGCCCTAGTCAGCCTCCACCATTTTTGATGCCATCAAAATTATTGATATTGCATGGTGAAGCAAAATCTTCTTGCTTAAGTTGTGTTCCTGAAAGTTTCTTTAATTATCTTTTAGTTTCACACTGATTTCATTCACTTGAACATGTTCCTAATAAAACATAATAGCCAAAACTCTTGCATGCAAACAAAAACAAAGGTGTGGCACACCCGGGCCCTTTAAGCATTTAGATGGATACTTCAAACCAAATATAACACTTTGCAGAAAGACTCATTAGAAAATGATCTCCTTTTACACATGTCAAGCCAGTGACCTGTTTAAGTTGCTACTCATCAGTTCATTATAAATAATACAATTACATTGACTATCAGGCAGAACATTGTTAACTACTCACCCATCTTCTTTGGCAGAAGGTAGACATCATGTTTATATCTTCCTGGTGGGGCCTTGTAAAGTTCAATTAAAGCTATAGCCTGCCAGGGAAACACATTTGGCTAATTTTGATTATTTTATTCACTTATTGTTTTTAGAATCATTAACTATTATGGCTTTTAACCATAGAGTGGGTTTTCATTTGAGTGTCAAAAAGTAAGTGGTTAACTACACATACTCCACTACATGATTGACTTAAAAAAACTTCATCCAATCAAAGTAGAACTAAAACCAATCGTGGTTTGTTTGTACACATTTTCCTGCACTTTGCGTCGGCAATGTGTAATTACTTTGAGTTTTCATTGGTTCATTGGATTGCCTGCGTCCTTTGTGACTGGCTAGAGTGATTACTTTGGTTTTTGTTTTACGACAACCAACGGAAAAGTGCTCTAACTAAAGACAAAGACTTAATATTTAATTATTAATAACTTCTTATTTTCAGTTTGGTTTCAAGCTTCACTCTTGGAGAATTGTTTGCTTCTGAGAATGTTCAGACAATGTCTGCAGAAAGACATCCAGGTTACACATTTTCACCCCACATGGGGTTTAATGTTTATTTCCCCCCTTTCTTCACTTGTGCCTTAAAGAGGTATAAACACTAGTTATTTGTACCTGAGTTGTCGACGTAATGGAAACTACAAAAGAAGGAACACTAGAACAGCTGAGATTGACAAGGCGACCCTAAAACATTAAACAAAATCACAGTATCAGGTAACCTTTCTTGAAAATTGCAAAGCTAAGAAAGAGGGAATGCGATATTTTATGTAGTACCTCTGCTAACAGCACAATTCTCTTGCCATCTGGCCAGATGATATGATCTACTTGTGTTCTAACCTTCTCCCACGTCAGATCTGATGTTCTTAAACTAGCCTGAAAGACAAGCAACAAGAATGTTATTTTGAAGCCTTGTTCACTAAGCCAGTGATGAGTAGTTTATGAAATGTACATAGACTTAATAATTATTCTGACCCATACAAGTCATGTAAATTGTGGTAGAGAAAACAAAACCTGAATGAGATGATTCCATAATTGTTCAACAGCAAGTAGAAAGAAAGCTTGAAAAAAATCACGCTCCAACGGCATTCAAACCTACATACACCCTTGTACAACCTTTGAGCTTACTGTGCAGTTGAGACATGACATTCTCTTTCAATGTTTGCCGCAACCTGGTGCGCTTCACACAGGATATGTTTTGTACGTTCACTATCACTTATCACCTACTTAATAGATGCAAGCCAAGTGGCCCATCAGTCCAGAGCTTTTTCTGGATTCTCTAGAATGAAGCGACTAGGAGTATTTCCACTCTCCCTGGATAGGATGCTAGTCCATCACAGGGTTACCCCCAGCATTAAATTCACTGGTACCCAATTGTACACATGGGTGGAAAGAGGTACTGTGAGGGTAAAACTTGTGTCTTGCCCACGAACACAACACAATAACCCTGGCCAGGGCTCAAACCTGGACCGCTCGTAATGGAGACAAGTGCGCTAACCATGAGGTCCCACACCTCCCATACAGGAACATACATACAGGAACATACATACAGGAACCTTACATGCAGATTATCTTACCACATCCACTTCGGTATTTGAGTGCCCCATGTTGCAAACTATGCAACCATTCTTCATTCTATCCATATGTTCTCTTGTGACAACATGTTTGTTTCCTGTTTTTACAAATACAATATCAAAATATTAACTTACAACAAGTTAGTCCTACAATAAAAATAAGGGCTTGTTTAGAAAGGGGGCTTGTAGCCAATGAAAAAAGAAAATGAGTGAAGATGAATAGCTTGAAATTTTTCTCAACTGAAGGGCTTAAGTAACATAACAATCATGTTTACAAGTTCGTATCAGAAATGTATTAATCAACTTTAGCTAAATACCTGTACATGTGATCAGGATGTCAATTTGCTTACAAACCATGTCAATCTTGACAACTCTAAAGCCATCCATGCTAAAGAAAAGGAATACCAGCTTGTTGAACTCAGACAGACCCATGAAATAGCCTACAATGAACTTAACTTCACCAACAACTTTTCTAGTACTGCATAAGACAGATATGTTCTTTGGGCCTGTTTTCTAAAGACATTTAGTGAAATTCCCAGTACACCGGAAACAACTTTTATCAGCACTTTAGACGTCATATCATGGATTTTAAATTACATCAACCTCAGCGAAATAAATCGCATAAAAGAGACACTTTTATGACCTTTCAGAAAAAGTTTAACCTGTCTATGGGTGAAAAAGCTCAATACCAGAGCTCCGGCAGCCCAAAGGGCTGCCAAGCGGAGCCCCATACTCATATAGGAAAGAAAAGGAAACCCATGAGTTGATTTTCTCATGGTTATCATGGCTAGCGGTATCGCTCATGGGCGCGTACACACGACGGCGATGACAACGGAGTTGCGCAACATGGCGGCCATACTCCAAATAATAGGTTGACAAAGACATGCAGCCTTGGTTTACCATGCACTTCTTTGATATTAGACATTCATGTTATGATCAATTGACACCTGTCAAAACAAGGTATCCACTGACCAGTATCATGTGACCATATCACGTGCTCAAGTTTGCAATTCAAGTTGTCCTCTGACCAAGTGCTGGTTTTTGATTGGATTGCAGGCTCATGTCAGGTGATCTTGTTGAAAACAGGGCAGGATTGTTCAGAAGCCAGTAAACGCTAACCCAGGATTAAAAGTTAACCAAATTATAACATTTCTTCTATACAAATGTTTTGTGCTGCTTTGTTTTGTGTATATGGTGATTATGAAAACTCAAAACAGAAGGCCAAACAATATACAGAAAACTTCACCGCAAAGTTACCAAACTCAAATCAAAATTCTACCTTTTCCTGAGTTAGCTCAATGAATGAGTTGCCAGTAATCGGATACCTGTGTTTACGCAAAGAACTCTGGGACCGTCAGGGGGCAAACATTGCAAGTCGCTAGAAGGAAATGTATGGCGAAAAAGTTGTTTCGACGCCCAAAAACATAGTTTTGGGGAGAGATCAACGTTTTTTTGCCGTTGTTTTATCGCGAATGGATTTTGGCAATGTTGATACATCGAAAATGGAAGTTTTTGTTTAAATAACCGTGAAATAAGTGATAAAATGTACCGATAAACTCCCTTTTGCTTGCGTGAGGTTTATTGTGAAATACATTGAAGAGAATATTGAAAATTTCAATACACGCCTGATCTTGGGAGGCTACCCGGAGCAAATGGTAGAAAAGACCCTCCGAGAAGTTAAATATAATGACAGAAAAGAAGCTCTAAAACAGAAATCGAAAATTGCAGGAGGAACTACAACCCTTTGTGTCAGGCAATTTCACTCAACTGTCAATACCAAACTTTGGAAAGCATAATCACGCACAAATGGCACTTTTAAATACAAATGCTCAGAGATATATTCAAGGAGCCACCCTTGATCTGTTATAGAAAAGGAAAATCACTGAAATACGTGCTTGTAAAAGCAAAACAAAGGCTTTGAGCAACACAGTAGCCACACAGCATGAGTCGCGTGGACTCATTTGTCATTAAATCAACCCCAGACAGTACAGTGATCGCCACCGGGCTTATTTCCAGTATTATTTGTATGATTGAGCTCTCAAATAAGCCAAAAGTAGCCTGTCCACGACTTAAAAGGCTTTACTGGGTTATTTCCTCTCGATTTATATCTAATTAACTTTGTAATATTTTCAGACCATACGCAATGTAACTTTCACAATAAACCTCACGCAAGCAACGGAGTTTATCGGTAGATTTTGTCACATATTTCACGGTTATTCAAACAAAAACTTACATATTCCACATATCAACATTGTCCAAATCCATTCGCGATAAAAACGACGGCGAAAAAGCGTTGATCTCTCTCAAAAGTTGTTTTCTTGTACCTCGAAACAACTTTTCGCCATACATTTCCTTCTAGCGACTAGCAATGTTTGCCCCCTGACGATCCCAGAGTTCTTCGCGCAAACACGGGTATCCGATTACTGGCAACTCATTCATTGGGCTCTGAACAACTCAGCCCAGGAGCTACACGTTTAGGCTGGCCTAAATCTATATATTATGTCATTTGAAGTTTCTTACTAGACAACTATTGTCGGTGAAAACGGTATGACACACAGCGTATGCAATGATCTGGCACTCAAGGAGTTAAAATCACATGAATTACAGTACTGGTATTTATGGCTACATACCATGCCTGCAATGCACAGATGGGATCAATTTCTGCAACATAAACTATGGCACCCAGGCCTTTGAGAGCAGAACAGCAACCTTTACCAACCTGATAAAAATCATGGATACAAAATGTTGAATGTCATACCTTCAAAAACTGGCAAGTTTAGGCAAAGAGGGGTATTAGCCACAGCTTACTACACTTTGATCAGAAATGTGTGGCATAAATATAAATGCGCAAGAGGTTGTGGAAAAGCATGGCATGCAATCATGTGGAAGTGGTGAGTCAAATTCTTTGGTTACAATTCTTTCGAGTAGGAACGACATGTTAATCCTTGTGTTCTTTCAAACTGGATTGACTAGATATCAAGGCCAAAGAGGTTGAATATCTTTACCTCACCATATCCACACACAAGAACCTGCTTTCCACCAAACATTACATCTGTGGTTCTCTTTAAACTATGGAATAGAGAAGACAAAGTAGTACATTAAGTCAAATTTACGTGAGAGAAGATCATAATATTGCAATTTATACATGAGCTCATTGCATACATGTACAGAGAAAATGTAATTTACACAGTCAACCATCTGATAAATTAGACAATTGATCCAAAGAGCATTTCAGCAAAAAGTGAAAAAAAGAGCAGCCCATTGCACACTCTATTTCTCACTATGAATGCTTGTCTGTTGTCATGACAAAAATGTGTTTACCCAAAGTGAACTTTTAAAACATATATGTAACCTACTAACTGTTGATGTTAAAAAATGAGCACAAAAGTATACGTCAAGCCATTGAAACTTGCACAATTTAATTAAAATCCACTCAAAGAACTCTTTATTCAACAAAAACATGGTCTCGCCCTTCTGTAACATTGTTAAATCATACAGATATTGAAGAGATGTAATCAAAAGTTACTTCAGTTGACTCATTCTTGTGTTAAAGTCATTAACCTAAGGGACCCTGAGGATAAACTAAATGTTCCATTGCTGCACACAAACTATAATTACAACCTTTAGCTATAGTGGCACCATTCTTTGGAACAGTCTTCCTTGTGACTTAAGAGGAGAGTCCCTGAGGTAGTTTAAATGCCTACCCAACTTAGGAGTCTATGTATAAGGCATAGCATTTGTGGAAAGCAGTTTTTTTATTTATTTTATTTTTGTTCTATTAGACATAAGGAATTAAATATATTAGGCAGTTTTAAGTTGAAAAGTTTTAAACCATGCTTAAATAAAGATTATGTATGCATGTATTACTGCTGCAGTTCTTATACATACCTATCTAAGATTGATTCTCTACAGCAATACATGTTGTCAAACTTTGTCTGAAAGCAAAAATCATAATCTTAGTTAGTCACAAAAAATTTCTTTTTCAACACCATGATTGATTGATTTGCTATGCCTAAAAGAAAAATATTTTGACAAAGAAGCGAAATGAAAGAAACTCACCTTGGTAACTGAATCGTTAACATTCATGGCTGCAACTGTTAGTTTTCCTTGCTTGGAAAGCTGATACAATCTAACATGAAAACAGAGCAAGTCAAACAGAAAATTGATTGCTGTTTAAGTGTCTAAAGTTATATAGCCAACAGGGTTTTTGTATCTCCATAATGCATAAGAAAATATTCTAAGAAAAAAGTTTGGATCACGACACTAAAGTCATCAAGTTTTAAAGTTCCGGCTTCAGCCACACCCAATGAAGTTGACCATGAGTCAATGCAGGGGTTTCATTAAGGTCCCGGCACAGGGCAAATTGACCAGCTGTGAAGACGAGTTTGTCCAGCTTGTTTGACCACCTAGTAGAAAGTTTTTCTTATAAATAATTTCAGATCAAATAGTTTTGCCCGCCTGTCAAAACCAGTTGCCCTGCTGCTGCTGAAAACATTTAAAGAAACCCCTGGAGTGCAAAAAAGATTTTGGGTTCCTGAATCGGTAGTGATGTCATGTCAGGAAGCACCAAATCCCCCTAGTTCATGTCACTGTTGTTCGAGCAAAAACACACCAAAGTTGGCCAAGTATACTGCAATCATCAAGCAGGCAAAATAGAAACACAAAGCCTCGAAATACTCCTGGAGTGATGTCACTCATTACCCAACTTTCATTACACAGTCAACTTCACTGGGCATGGCCAAAGAGGGCACTTTAAATCTTGATTTTGTGGTGAAAAAACGTCGGAAACCAACTTTTAGAATGTTCTTTAACTTGTCACAGACTGAGATACCAAAATTACAAAAACCCTGTTGGCCCTATCTATGGACACCCAAAAGCAATATATTAAAAAAAAGGGAAATGATCCCCAGCTAAGGGAAGTTATGTCCTGAGAGACATGAATGTAGAGCACATTTAATCAGTATCTCACCTGTGAACTCCTGTCACACTTTCCTCCACCACTCCACGCAGCGTGTTGAAAGTTCCGTTGAACTTCTTGTACAGCAGATGAGTTGCATCACCGCCATCATCCAGGACCATATTAGGTTGCCATTTATCAGATGTAATGCACTGCTCAATACACCACCAAAAGTCCTCCTCAGATTCTCCCTTCCATGCAAAGATGGGGTAACCTGGTGACCACAACAAACCCATGGCATTTTTCAGAATGCACATACAGTGCATTTGCAAGATCTTTAAGATGTGGGAAAGGGTTCCATGCCCAGATTGGCCTCATCAGCCATCTCTGGACACATCATACCCAGTCATCCAACAACTGAGGTCATGGTCTTCTTCGATTTCGAAGGATGAACAACAAGAAAATAAATATTTGTGTGTGTGATGTGCAGATGTGTTAGTTAGTGACCAAAACACTCACTGTGAAATAACCAAAAACGAAATTGAACTGATTCTGTACCTTTAGAATTGCTTGAAATTGAAAGCAAAATGCACATAATTATAGTGTACATTGTCAGGTTAACTTTTTCTTTTCAACTTTCTGCTGCTTATGTCAACATAAATTGTTGTTACACCTGTATATGTTTATGATGGTCTTTATTTAATGCTCACCCCCACCCATATATCCCCATCAAGTTACACCCCTTATCAACAAAACATCCCAGGGACACAAAAGAGGATTTCTTAAGTTGTCCACTAACCTGCCTCAGCCAAAGCAGCCGCAACTTCATTCTGTAGGAAAAGGTCAAAGAATTTGTTTCAATGTCTACATTTTACATGTATCGTGTCCAAGGTGTCAAAAACTTCTTCTCACTCCCAAAATTACAAGTTAGGAGCCTAGGTCGTTTTGTTAGGTCCCTCCTCCCCATAATTAAGAACAGTGGAGCCCAGCCCTACAGTCACATTATGGCCAAATTCTCATGACCCATTGGCGATTGTATTACTGGTGTTCTACTGTACATTCCTGCTGGTCGTTATCGCCACGAATCTAGCTATGATCGCCATATGGATCAAACAAAAAAGCTCACTGAATTTTCAATTGGCTAATGATTGAACATCATTTTATGTGGGAAATAGGAGCTTCACTCACGCAGTTCACTGATTAATCAACAGCTTAATTCCTCTAGTGTCTTTCTCAAATTTTACATTACATTACGTTACAAAAGAACTTAAAGTCTACTATCTTTGTCCTTGCCCCTTGCATACATGGATATCAAACTGTCAGTGGAGTGAACAAAGAAAGCTTCAAACAGCTTACCTGTGTCGAGTAAATGTTACATGCAGACCAACGCACTTGGGCACCAAGGGCAATAAGTGTTTCTATGAGAACCTGAAAAACATGCCAACTTAATATAATTATATATCAGAGCCAAAAACAGTTTGACCCACAATATTATAACTAACTGACCATAGAAAAGTGTTATACATGCAAGGACCTTCCAAGAAATAATTATTGTAAAGTTTTGAACTTTTGTTTGCTTAACCCTTAGCAGCTACAACTAGTTTTGTTACACAGACCAACCCCTTCACCGAAATTCTATCCATTCTAATCCTCGCCTGGGGTTGGAAGACTGTCATGTCCCTACAAAACTTGTTGTCAAGTTGAAAGTGTACTCACTGCGGCCTGCGCAGTTACATGGGTGCAACCAACAATTTTGGCCCCTTCTAACGGCTTGTCTGTGCAATTCCGCTTTCTCAATAGCATGAGCCCAGGCATTTCTACAAAGAAAATGAACCAAAGAAAGGTAAATATAGAACACTTATCAGCACAGTCAAGTCTATTCATTTCTTCTATCCTATAAGTTACAGACTGCATACCCATTGCAAAAGCAATGATTAGAGTGTATTGTAAGTTACTGGAATGAGATACATACTGGGTACAAGGCATAAAATGTTAAGGTACTGTACATGTATGTACCATTTGCATGGAATTTCACTGTGTTACATGTATTAATATTTCATTTCTTTGACTGAAACATAATTTTCGGGTACACTGTACATGTACAACAATGTGGTCAAAACATCAAATCATTAAATCCTACGGTTTCCAGCAATGCTACGGCTCATTATATTTTATCATACCATTTCATGATTGAAAACTTCATTATTCCGTAAATAAATTTCTAGGCTTCAGATACTGTTCGAAGACTCTTAAAAATCGTTGTATGATTCTAGAAGTCCCATGCAAATAGCAGACCAAGTTTAAATTATGTATGGCAAAATATAACATCCCAAATCAATAGGCCAAAGTAAAGAATACAATACACACATCACTGTGAACAATGGAAAATGGACTTGCAACATTCCAACATTATTCTTACTATCATTGTGTGGTAAACAGGTGTACAGCATTCTTTTGCCTTGGCCAAAAGTACTTCATTACATTTTTATTTTGAAAAATTCCTCTCAAATACAACCTTGTATATGTAAGGTGTTATGACTTACACCCTGTGAACAGATGTTCTCGGTTAATTTAAGGTTTTCGTAGAAAAAGAGATTGACTCACCAAAGCAAACAACTGCTAACTATAATTATTGTAAAGGCAAAGAACAATAAGACATTGCTCTGTGAATATTTCCAAACAATTCATTATCAAAAACTATTTTTTTGTTTTGCTGATTTGTTCTTGAAAAGTAGTGCCCAGCTCAAAAATCAACTGAGTGATTGAATTAAAAAGCTGCTTTAGATTGATTAAAAAATAATTACAATAAAAAAGAACGCTGTTCACAGGATAGCTAATGCTGATCAATACAGAAAGGTACCCATACATGAATTCTGAATCAAGAAAATAATAGTAGGTGGAAAATCCAAAGCAATTAGACATCAGGAACATCAAATGATAGGTTCACCACAATTCAAGTTCTCTGTTAAGAAACAACTGTTGTTAATTCGTTAAGGAGATATCACTGAGTCCCTCAAAGACAATACAAAGTTCCGCTTGCCTTGTTCCGCTATTTCAATTTCCCTGCGACCAAAGTCAGCCAGCTTAATATTCTTAACACAAAAATCTGATCCACCACTGCTGTTTTTCTGCACATAGAAAATGGATGTATTACACTCTGTTTTAACACTAATGATTAGGATGCTCTTGACATACAATTAAATGGAGTTAAAAGAATGAAGTGGTCTCCAGCACAAGTTTTTACAGCAAGCAAGAAGTTAACAAACAGATACCAAGAAAGAAAAGCAAAATATACTGTTGGTATGTGACTTGGATTTTAAACAATTTAAATGAAAAGATTAAAAAAAAGTATGTGTAGAAATGTTGCAAATGGCTAGACTAGCATACTTATTTAGCGCTGAAACAAAGAAGCACAGAAACAGCTCATAACTAAACAAATGTAGAAGAGCCTTATTCAAAAGATGGATTATTGATCAGAAACATAACCAGATTCTTGACAAATGTAATAATCAGCCTATATGCTTTTTCTTCTTAAAATTTTGAGGACACCACCTCCATTCCACTACATACCAACATCATTGGACAGCTCAGTTTCACTATTTCCAGGAAATTGCCATACCCACCTCAGCAAAGGTCAGTGGAAACACCAGACAGGAAGGAGGTTTCAAAAGCCATTGAAGCTTTTAACCCCTTGAGTGCCAGACCATCGTGTATGCTACATGCCACACCATTTTTACTGAAAATGGGTGTCTAGTGAAAAAACTTTGAATGCCATAAGCTTTTCTCACTTAAACTACAGATAATTTATCTGAAAGGTCGTAAAATTTTATCTTCAATGTGGTTAATTTTACTGAGGTTGACGTAATTTGATATCCATAATGATGTCACAGCAATCGGAAATTAGACAACTCTTGAAAAACCTCCCATAAATCAGGTGCTGATAAAAGTTGCTTCTGGTGTGCCCAGAGTTTGACTTAATCTCTTAAAATTTTGACCTGAAGAGCAAACATCACAACATACTGAGTACATCATATAGGCACTCAAGGGGTTAAAGGAAGGAATGAAAGTAAACAAGAATTTCCAGTGGGGTGTAGGAGAGGGCTTCAAACCAGAAAACCTGCTGGGAGAGGGTTGTGGACATTTCCTGGAACAACAAATTATTGTTCAATGAGGTGCAAACAAGTTATAAGGCATTCTGGCATCTTACATTGTTTGATACCTTGATTTCATTTATAGGATTTAACAACAACCTGTCATATTTTAGTATAAATTTAGCCTACATTCAAGGCATACACCTGAATAAAGTGTGGTATTTCAAGTTATTTATGTGAGTAACGACAGTGCTAACTTAACTGTAATTTTAAAAAGAGAAAGCATTCTACTGCAAGGATATTAAGCTGTAGTCAAACCTTACAAAACTAGTTTCAAAACAATTTAACCTTTCCTACACCTCAGACATGTATACATTCATTACTACAAATAGGGATTCTTTTGTGGAATTTAAAGATTAAAAATAATCCCAAAACAGCTGTTCTCAGCTAAACTGACACTGTTTTTAATTCTATCTTATTTTGTCATTATAAATAATTGCAAAGTTACTCCCAGAGGTTTCCTTTCTTCTGTTTTCTTCCCAATCTGAATCAAATTTAGCCCAAAAAACAGCAACAAAGAGAAAAGAAACAAGTTTTTGCCTGACTAAAAGAAACAAAACCTCTAACAGCAATGTATTGCACAGTCATGATCATTTGTACAGGAATTTAAACCAATTTGTGTGACATTTAATCAACTGTGAAAGTTTGCATAGTTTCATATTAGCCACAAAGCCCAAAGTCCAATGAATTCACTACTCATTAGCATTTACTTTAGAAGACTTGATTACGCTCTATCACACAAGTATTTCCATTTACTCTTTCAAGGCAGTAAGGCTTCTCTAATAAACACTAGTCAAGGAGGCTGAAGAGCCAGCCTTCCGTTGGTCAAACAAAGTTCAGATTTTTTAATTTGATAATTTACTCAAGTTGGTTTTAAAGCCGGCCTTACGTAATATTATGACGTCAGATATTGCTTAATAGTTTAGCTGTCACACTTGGACTAGCTTAAGAAGTTGTACAAAATTGTCTGAAAATCGCTATGATATTTTGACAAAGGAAAGCATTGTGTGTTTTAAAGGTACTAAAATTTGCAGTAGCGAAGTTTTTACAAAGTAAACTTAAAATGAAACATCCGCAACAATTTTAATTTATTTCCACGAGTGTCACGATTCGATTCACATATTTTCCTTGATCGTCAAGATCTTTTATGAATCGCTGTTATTTAGACCAATGCCATTCCCGTTTGGTGCAGCTAGGAAATGAGTCATTAAAACACACACACGCTAAGAGCTCTTCACAATACCAATGCAATATTCGACCACACGAATCAAATTGAAGAAGGTTTAGCTCACTCGGCCATGTACAAAGTTTATGCATACGTTATTAGCAAGAAGCCATTAGAAGTGAAATTGAAGGCTAAGGAGAGGCGAAGAAAAGTAGAGTTAGAGGAAGTAAATTATGTTTAAGACAGAAATAAACTTGACTACAGACCTGAGATCTTTCCCTTGGAGAAACATCGTCTTCGTCAGATGAGTAACTATCGGAATAGCTAGCTGTAACAGAGGGCGAATATCGCACGAGTAAATAACATGAACCAAAAACAAGTTATTTCAAAAAAATATACCATCACCAAGGCAAGGGTTCAAGGCAGGGGATAACCTAGTAATCCAAAAACGCTGTCACAGAAAATCAAAGTACAGTTTTAACGATATTAAAATTTGAAAATAAAAGTGAAGGACGGACGATGAAACACATCCATGGAGAAGTACAAACAGAGAACACTGCGCCTATATCAACCCTGAAGAATGGGAAATTTCAAAGACCGAAATTTCGAGCGGCATCAAAGCCTTGTCGAGAAAACTTAAAAAACTCATTTAACGGTGTAAATAGCATGCTTGCTTCACCTGAGCTCCCATAACTATCGGTCGATGACACCGAAATTGAGCGCCTTCGAAGGCGAGGGGGTCGTCTCGACATGCTTTCAGAAAAGCTTAATCCCTAGGGTATAAACGCAGCAAAAATCAGCAACACACGTCAAAACGCATTGAAAAATGTTAAACACGAGCGGCAAAAACCTCTAAAGCCTTGAGATGAGGCGGTCTTTGTGCTGCAGCCGCAGATTTTTGGACACGATGATCACCTTCCGAAGCCGCCATGATTATAAATATGTTGTATAGCAAATGGCCTACACAGCGGCGTGGGGTCGAGGCGACCAATCACGAAATAGGACAAAACGGGAAAAAAAAATTCCCGTCTTGGTTCGTCACAATCGCAGATTCCTGGCGTTGTTCACTCTGGCACAGTAAAATTAAGATTTGGAGAGTTCACAAAAACTTCATTTAAGCACCTGGTGGCTAAAAGCGGAAGTTTGATTTTGTTTCTGAAGGATGAACCGGAAGATGTGTATACCAGCACACTGCCCATAGTCCGCTGTCTGCCACCAGAAATGACATCAGATCGACATACAGGAAACGCCAGGGGTGTAAAGGGAAGCCTATTTCTCTGTAAAAGGAAGTTTCTTTTAACAACCTTTGGGAAACATGCGCTTAAGATAAGACGAGGGCTTTGCCTAGAGCTTCCGGCATGTCAAACAGATCAAAACCCACGTAGCAAATCCACGTGGTTCGGCATGGCACCAAAGAAATTTCAGAGCATTCAGAAATCGATATCACCATTGCGAGCATTTTCAAAGGTTAAAGTTCTGTTGGCAAAAAGGGTACAAACAATAGCAAATGTAAAATAGTCCAAAATTTAAATGGCAATCTATCAACTGGGATTGAAAGTTGAAAAAACACTAGCACGTTTTCGTTTGAGAACGGTTGCACTTTTTATTCGTTTAACCTAGATACCATATAGAGAAGGATAAAAAATCTCAATCTTTATTTTCGAAGACGGTGTCGAAACACTCACAAAAGCGCAGACTTTTGAGACTTTCTTAACCTACTTTATACATAAAACCAGAGCTAGCTAGCTAAGAATTGGCAAGGTTAGGGTCCAATATTCACGATTTGCAACAAATCATGATAAATTGCTCCAAGGAGGTGGTTTTTTTGTTTATATGAAATTAAGAGAAATTTTAATGTTGAATGACGTCGTCGAATTAGTCCATTTACAATTTTGTCAGCTTCATGGTGAGGAAATATTTTGCGACATTCTTGGCACAAAAATAAAACTGGAACAAAAATGTATGTTATGAAAGTGTTTAAATATGAACGAAATAGATTCGGAGTGGTCAGCGATTTTCTTTTTTAACTTTTCTTTTTTGTCAGTCTTTCGTTTTGTCAGTTAGGGCAACAGTCTGCGTGATTTCGTCGCTGATTTCTTAAAAGCTTCTGTCCTAGGAAATGCTGATCAGGTCTTAGTGAGCCTCTCAATTCTTGCAACTAAAAGCTCAGTGACTTCTTGTGTCAAAAGAAAAACGATATTTAACAATTATTCCACGAGCGCGCGTTGGAAATGGGCTGGTAAATAGCCAACAAGGCGTGTAGCGCCGAGTTGGCTATAACCATCTCGTATCCAACAAGCGCGAGTGGAATAATTGTTTTATCAAAAACGCCCCCAAAATATAGAAAACTAAAATAAAATAAAAACGCCCCAAAAAGTCACGCGTACGCCTGCCATATTCGTACAGCATAAAGCATGGTCTGAGAACATTCGTAGAGCATGGTATAATGGCTAAACCAATGAAAACTCTCGAATTGCATTATCCAATGATGTAGTTTTTAGTGACAGTTATTTCCAGCAATCTGGGGGACTTGATCTTTTGAGCAAGAAGGGGTTGAAAATAGTTCAGATTGGTTCTCGTTCGTTAAAAAAAAACGTGTTATGTTTTCAGGTTTTTTCGCGATCACAGTCTACTTGGGTTGAATGTGGTGAAAGGCCTTCTCTGAAAATTGAGAATCTTGGTTTACTTTAATTATGTGTCCATCTTAGTTACGTTCTCGGTTTCGTTTTTGTTTGTTTGTATTGTTTTTTTTTTTGGGGGGGGGGGGAGGATGTACTTTCATTAAGCCTCGTCTACACGAGCAATTTTTATGTGACAAATATTTTTGACCGAGTAGATGGCAGTCATGGCACAGCAAATATTTGCCAACAGTTCAGCGCTAGTAATGACTGGACCACAGACACGCAGAAACAAGGCGGTACTGCTTAGTTGCCCCCGAAAAATTTGGTGCTTACAAACATAGTTGCCACATTTTATAAGACGAGTCGTCTACAGGAGTTAAATAAAAGCTAACACGCCAGCTTTTCAGCAATATATTTATCACATAAAAATTGTCCAATTTTCCTCATCCACACGATCAAATAAGAATTATCGCAGAAAAATTGACACATGAAAATCGCCTGTGTACACGAAGCTTTACTCTACAGTAAATTTTGATTGATTGTGAAAAATGATATCTTATCTGCCATTTTCGCGCACCGTTCGAAGACTTTGCTCTGAAATGTCGCAAATTTCAGACACCACTGACAGTTCCATAGAGAAGTCAAGTCTAAAGACATGCATGGCAATCTGCATGATCTCTTGTTATTATTAATGTTACTGTAAACGACAACTTTGAAGGTAAGCCGTTTATTGTAGAAGTGCCAATGACGTCAGACGCAGGTTCAATATTTATATAAGAAGGGTGAGTGATTCCTAGAAAATCGCCGCTAGGAAACTTTCAATCCAATGACGACCTCGAACGTAAAACTCGCTTTGGTGCGTTTCGCCCCTCTCGGAAACTAGGGTTTTTTTGGGGGGAAAGGCCCTCAAATGTAGGATTTGTGTTTTTTACCAGTGTGTGTCAAGTTAAGCTAATCCTTGTGAACGAGGAAGTCAGTTCCTACCACTAAAACAGCAAGTTAATACAGGAAATATGATCCAGTGTCTCGTAGCTGTCAAAAACACTTGATTGTCCGGCACATCTCGGGCTCAGGGAATTTCTGATTTTACCATCCTTCGCTCCCATTAAACTCAGAGAATCTGGGTTCCGGAATTCATTTGCAAACCGCGCTTACTTGGCGCAACATATCGCACAACATTTTATAAGTGCTGAGTAAACGTAGTTTCAAGTTTACGCAAGTTAAAAACTTGTATCTACTTGCGACTCCGTTTGGCTACACTGCGCCAAAGCGAAACTATCCTAGAGCAGAAAGCTAGGCAGCATTTTACGTAACATTGCAAACGCGGAAAGCAAGTGCTTACGTAATAAAATTAGCGACAGTAGCGGCGTGAATAGACGGGAATAAATCCTGACAGCTGTTAAATAATTTTGTTTTCAGACAAGAAAACATTAAAAGAAAGAAAAAAGCTACTTATACAGATCGTCGTGTTTGGGTTGGAGACTTGATAGGCATAATGCGCGAAATGGCTGATAGTCGGTTATGCTGCGCAATTGTGCACAATTTTATTGCTGCTGCAGTCGTTGCCAGCAATGTTATGACTAGAGAGTCTAGACTAGGCTGCAAAATTACGGAGGCATACAATTTTGCGCTAAACAAGGGAAGGACACACGGTGAAAATGAGACATCAAATGCAATGTTTAATACTGCGTTGATAGCAAGGTCATCCCGAGATGTAAAGAATGGGAACACGCATATAAAAAAAAATCCAGTGAGGCAAATCGTAAACAAACCAATGAGCGCGCGCAATGTATTTTGGAGACATTCCAACAGCGTTATTAAAACGCGCGTGGTACGATTAATTAAAGCCGGAATGAGAACGTTACGTAATAAGAATTATCATTTTATTGACAATTTTGGGGGTGGAAGTATGGGGATTTAGATCTCGGGTTCTTGGAATATTGACGATTTACAGTCAAACCCCTTTTAAGCCGCCACCTATTTAACGGCCACCCCTATTAAGCGGCCAGTTATCAAAGTCCCGATGGGGGCTTTTCTATTGTTTTCACTTCTATTAAGCGGCCAGCCCCCTTTAAGCGGCCACTAATCATTTTCCCGAGGGTGGCCGTTTAATAGGGATTGAACTGTATTTCAAATGACTCAGCTGGAAATTTTATTGAGTGCAAGTCAGACCTGAATAGTGGAAAAAAACTGACCTGTTTGGAGATACAGTTCAACCCCTATTATGGCCACCCTAGGGGAAATGGATAGTGGCCGCTTAAAGAGGGCTGGCCGCTTAATAGTGGTAAAACTCCCATCGGGACTTTGATAACTGGCCGCTTAATAGCCGGCCGGGGGTGGCCGTTTAATTGGGGTTTGACTGAAGCTGTCGATAGGGGAAAGCCAAGTTGCCGTAAATTCTCGTTTGTTTTTTGTTTTTTGTTTTTTTGTTTTTTGTTTTTGATATTGTAATCTTTCGCCGAAATGGTTACCACATGATCCTTCTCACTGGTATGACTGAGTAAAATTGATCAACCCATGCGTAACCACATAATAGTACAGAAATATCATATTCTTTTCGGCGTTTCGTTTGTTACATAACGTTTTTTCAGACTGAAAATAGATAAGAGGATAAAAACGTAAATATTCAATGTCACAAGCTGCTTGACAATGACAATGTATTGCTTTTGTTGTAGAATTTGTTTTGGACCATGCACAAAAAGAAATTGTGAAAAACTTTGAGGGTGCGACAAGCCGCTTATTAAACGTTAAATAATTCTTAGTATAGTTTATGTTTTTTATGTAAATAACATTAAATTTCGATCCCCAGGCAGTTTTAATTTGTCAAGGTGGGCGCATTGAACATTTAACCTATACGCAATGCTTCTTTGTTGAATATTTTACTGGCTAAAAACGTTTAGATATAGAAGGCCTTTTGAATAAAAAAAAAAAAAACTCTCTTCCTTTAGGCGTTATTGCCTCCCTCACTTTTTTGTGACGAATTCCAAGTGACTCGCTTTTCCAATAAAAAGAACGCTAGTTTCTCGAAAGTCTAAAAATGATTTATTTATAGTGTACCAAGAACTAAGACGCTATCTCCGTAAATAATATTCTGCACATCCCCGTAAACTTATTATTATTTTTACAAAAGGTAAACACAACAAAAACGTTGGAGTGCCGCTGGCAAAAAGCCACACATTAGCGTCCAGTCGCACATAATCTCCAAATGAATTGTTCTTGGCAGAAACACCGCTTTTCTGTAAAGAAGTGAAAACTAAATATTCTAACATCGTTTACGTTTACATGAAGAGAGCCAAAACACAATTTCGAGTCATTACGAGAACTATAAATTTTAATAACCAGGGCTAGTTTTTTCCAAATCACTCGGCAATTCTACCTTTTTGGGTTTTATTTATTTCACAGTGTGAATCAGAATTTCTTAATTGCACTTTGGAGGATAAAAGAGTGGTCAAGATATATATTTCATGCTGTCTTACAGTTTTTGAATTTAAATTTCACAAATATTACTAACGTATGAGTTTATGCTACTATGGATAGTCTTTTAATCCGACCACAAAATTCGCCATGGTGTGTGACAACATCTGGCGGCCTTAAAGGGATAAGCGATAAGTCTTAGAAGCACTTCGACCATACGAAGGGAACCGGGAGATGTCTTCGTTGTGAGTGTGTGTTTGTCAGGGGAGGGGGGAGGGGTAAGGGGGGGAAGGCAGAGTACCTGTTCAAAACCTAAAGAAAGGTACATCTGATCCACACACGGCAAAGTGTGTGAGTGTGTGTGTGTTTTTTTTACGCTGTATTGCATCAAGTGTTTCTGTCGCCTGGAAATAAAGCAATATACTGACGAATATTTAAACGGTCACCAAAGCTTTGCACGCTTGCAAAGTTTCTCGCCCCGCCCACTGAAATGAAAGAAAGGCGTTTTGTAAATTCCCTTAATTTTCAAGTAACTGGGCAGAACCTAAGGGAACAAAATCGTTAAAAAGCACAGCTTTGCTTGAGAGATCTTCATCGGTTGAAATCGCTTGCTTCAATATTTTTTTCGTACGCCATATTCCCTCACTGGTTCTAAAACTGCCCACAGGTGGTTGTATTGAGCTAGGCATGGCATGGCATATGACGCAAACTCTTCAAAACTGCAGTTCCAATACGACATTATCTTCTAAATTTGTTTAAGAGTGGAGGTATGATTAATATTGAAATTCTATTATTCCAAAACCGAACAGCATCTGAGAACTGTCTCTTCTCGAGCCTTTGTTTGAGAGGGGTACTTCGGAACAAGTGGTGCCCTGCCCAAAACTGTGCTGCTTTCTATCGCATTTTTATGCGTGTTACAAATAAATTGTTCAAAATTTAAAGACTAATTTCTTTTGTATGACTATAACTTCACCAGTTTCAGCATGAGGGGAAGTTAATGAACCAAGCGAAGGTAGAAGGTGGATGATGATCAAGTCCTGAGTAAGTCCCATTTGTTTTCATCTACATCCTATTCAAGTTGTACTTTCTTGACCGGGTACGACTCGTGCAAAATATCTGCTGCTGCACGATTCATGCAGTCCCTCAGCTTGGGTGGCGTAACATTTCTATTTTGGGAGTCTCAAGAGGCTATCAACAAATTTTCGTCTTACACTGGGCAGCGCTACGCACCCGTGATAGAAAGACTACCCATTTATCAGCTAGGACGTCAGAAACGCGTGTTTGCCATAAGCCGTAGTGTTGTGGCCCTGAATTTCGCATCAAAACAGAATGCCGTGAGAACCATGTGAAATGTCCAAGTTATGTTTTGGTTATTGTACGCAAGCCGAGACATGTTGATTTAATGGTTTGTTTATAGAGTAAAGTTCCGTGCAGAAGCACACGGCCGCACGCGCGAATGATCATTAGGCCACGTGGGATTCTCCCACGCGGCAAATGGTTGATGCTTTTTTTGAAGTTATAGCACGACGCCATTGCAGACCATCTTACATAACTGCTAATTCTTTGCATCACTGCAAATATTTAATCACTTTTTAATGAGAAGACACTTTCTTTTTGCACGCCACGAAGCCAATACTGTTAAATGCTGGCGTCACCTCTTATATTGTTACAACTTTTTCCGAACTTGTTTCATCAATGGTCCTGCAAGAAGCAATCTACAGCGCCAAAAGGCAGGCCTGATCCGGGGCCTGAACCCGGAGCCGTCTCGAGAGGAAGTTGAAGTTGGAAATCTCAAGGCCTCCACAACATTGTTCTGCATAACGTTTGGTCGCATTTTTGGCCTTTTTTAAGGACCACTCAACAACATTGCCTCAAGGATTCGGAAGAATCATCAGGTCAAGGTCGACAAATGGTCAAGTCAGAGCACACGAGCACGTCACACACATTTTTCACGTGTTAACCATGTGAGCGCGTGACAAATTGTTGTGCTGTTCCACGCGGGTAAACGCGCGTGAATTTTAGAGGGTGTGTTTTTTTTTACAATTACATGTGAAAAATAAACTTTTTCTACATACCCAAAACCTGCAGTCCATATAGTTACCCTATTCCATTTTACCCCCCCCCCCCCCCCCCAAAAAAAATTGTAAATTGTGCGAAAAATAACTAGACAGTGAAAAGCAATTATTTATCTCGGTTTCTTCGCGATAACATATATCGTAATATACATTGCCGAGTTGGATATGCCATCGCCACAATTACAGAAGTTTTCAATTCGTCGAACTTCGTTTGAACTTTTTTTTGAACACAAGTTTCTGCATTTAATCGAACGAAATTACTTTGCACAGACAAATGACACGCGAACCAAACAAATTTTATCTCGTTTTGCGGGTTGTCTGTCACGTCGTGTAAACATGAACACCAAATCATGGCAGTCAAAAAGCCAGAGACTAGCGATCCAAGAGATAAGAATAAACCTTGAACGATAATCAAGAATATTCCCGTCTCCAGCAATGTCACTTTGTACCCCCTATGCATTTCATGTTGTTTCGCGCGGTGGGAATATCGCGACTTTCTTTAGTCACGCAATGTTAACCGACAAATTTGCATACGTGCAATAGTCCGTAGTGGAAAAACATTTAATTAAGAAGGAGATGAAGACGCCGATTTAAGGAAAATGAGGTTTTCTCTACGCTTTGGTCGATGATATTCAAATTAGCCTAACAAAAGCGTGAATGTAGAATAAAATCGTTGCGGTTTGCCAGCGAAGGTGTCGGGAATATTGAACGTACATCGCACGCGAAGCGCGTACTATTGATTGAAACAAAAAGTAGCAAAGCAAACTAAGGCAATATTAACAACATGCGAAAAAACAAGGGAGAAAAACTAATATACGAAGTTATGGTTTTAACAGAGAAGTACAATATTGTCAAAGAGTGATTCAGTTCGTATTATCTGCATTTCAGCCTCTTTGTCTGGCTCCGGTTAACAGAACGTCGACATGCAATTGATTCCTATTTTTAATTACAAAACCACCTAAACAGAAGGTTGGAACTATAAACCTTTCATGAACTGAATTTTTTCAGGCCAGAAGCTAGAATGTTCTGAACATGAACGACGTCTTTTGTTTGGAAAGTTTAAATACGATTACTTGGCCCCCTACTAATCGTGTGTGTTTTTTTCAAGCTATCTTCCCAAGACAATCACGATTTGTGGCAGGTCACGCAACGTTAACCGGCGTATTTGCATAAAGGTTGATGTACTGCAAATGTTTCTAAACAGAAGACGAGAAGTGAGCGCTAATCAATATGAATTCAAGTACAGTGAGCTTTTTGAAAGTTTTGTGTCAACAGTATTCAAATAAAGTTAAATTGCTCGATGTGGTAGTAAATTAATTCACCGCGGGTTCGGTGTGAGCTGAGAAGTCGAACGCGACGACAACGGGCGCAGTGCTTGTAAAAATGTGTGTTGGTTCAGAAAATCTGTGTACGCCATCAAGTAACAGTGAAAGCAAATTCAGATCTTAAGTAAGACCTCAGAGGGAAAATTGAATTGTCAGACACTTTTATTTATGTTATCAGCTGTAAAAAATAGAAAATAAATACAAATTCATTTTACAAACCTGAACTGTCGATGGAACTGCTTCTCGACATAGACCGGTAGGACCCATATGAATGCTGAGTTTTAATGTACTGAAATTAAAGGATCAATACAAATCTCAGAATTACTGAAGAAAATTCTAAGCTTTTTCAGATCTCTGTTATGATTACTGCTTTCGATATTCGTGACATCTGAAGAGATTGTAGTAGTGGGTCTTATTACAATACAATGTTCCTTTCTCATTGATTTGGCAGAAGACTATTTCCCCCGTTTATGACTATTCACAGGAAATTGATCTTAAATGCTGTTCGGCTCTCGGATTCATCAAATCTTGAGTGTTTTCAACCAAGCTTAACCGTTGACGGCTACGATATTTAGCTTAAACAGGTATATAAAACGCCTCTGAAATATTTCTTAGCTTAGAGTTAGAAAAATTAAAATAGCACACAATGCAATTAGGAAAAGATTGAACACCCGGAATTTCGACGGCAAAGTAACGGTGCTATATTTTCTTAAAATGCCAATCCATTTTGGAAGCGAGTGAGAGAATGGAATGAACTGGAACGCGAACTTCAAAATCTCTCTGGCTAGCGTGAGCCGGCGTTGTGAAATACCCGATCACATTATTCCTACTCTTCGCCGGATGTCAGTTGGAAATACAGTAAAATCCAAATAACTCACTCTTTTTTTCTCCTCAGGCTCCGGTTTATTCGCCTTGGCTGAGTAGGACTGAATCGCCACCGAATTTTTCCGATTCCACATCGACATCTTGAAAGCAATAATCAACGTCTTCAACAAAGGTCGCAGCGACGAAGCCCTACCGGCATCATGTATATTTCATAGCTGTTTTGAGTTTCAGTTTCCTTTTATAATGCATTATAATGGTTTACCAACCAGCTTCTGTATTGTCTCGTGACGTTGATGTTGCCTTGGTAACTAAGGGCCAGTGCAGTATCTGGGAAGAGGACGAAAAACAGAAACTACTGCGACACGACACAACAATTGAAAAACCTAATATAAGAAGTTCTAAATAGAAGTCATTTATAGTAAGCGATGCGTTTATTGTAGTACAACCTCTCCGCGTGTTGTTTGTCTTGTTTAATTCTGAATACTGTGGGATTAGGGGGGGACCCGATTTCTGTCCAAGGGTGCTATATATTTGTAATTTCCTGTCCTAAAACGTTGTTTCCAATTTTCAACATTGACCCTAGCACCAGTACGGTCGAAATAAGTTATGTAAGAGGCTATCGCCAAGCTACTTGTAGACAAGTTAAATATCGTGAACTTTGAAGCCATTTAGATATTAAGTCAGTTGTGCAATCGTTGAGGCGTAGGTTATTGTAGACAAGACAAATCTTGTTGAGTCTAGCTCAATCGGGCGAGTAAAGGGCGAATAATCATATTCGCTCTTGAGTGATTGAGCTGCTTGTAAAAGATCACGAGATGATTTTCCCACCAAATTTTAAACTACGAGCCATTTTCTGTAAATAATTATGTTGCAAGTTCAAGAATGCAGGTACCTATAAAGCTCGAGCAGACTTCTCGTAACAACCACTCAGGTAATAAAACCAATATTAATAATTCAACATTCTAAAATCCTTTCAGAGATGGGGTTTTAAGATCAACATAATTTACGACCGCAAATGATATTGCGCTCCAGATTAATTCTACCGCATGCCCAGCAGCCGAGAAGTCTGCGAGCCATAATTTTTCTTGGGGATTAAGTCAAGATTACAGAAAATCATAGACACCCTTTACAGCTGACGTTCTGATTTCGCCATAAGGGGTGCGCTATCAGCCTTGTTGGCGGAATTGCTTTCATTTTCAGGAAACGAAAATATTAGAATGTCGAATATTGGTCTTAAAGTCGCAGCTAATAGAAAAAAGGTCACTGTTGATAACAAACCTCTGAAAGATTGCACGTCACAGTAAATTGGTCTTTTAAACACTCGAATTCTAAAAGGAATTGCTTTACTGTTGTTGCACCTAAATCATTTTAATCATTTGTTTAGTTTGTTTGGTACAAAATAACAATAAATAAAATTAAAGGGAACAGCTATACAGAAAAAAGCCTAGAGAAACTAAAACCAGAAAAAAAATTATTTATTTATAACTATCATCGGCGCATGGATCACCACTTTTCTTTTGCTATAAGACTAAACAACAGCAAGGAGAAAATACCATGAAAATGTCGTGCAATTTCGATAAGCTTCCACCACCCCCTCCAAAAAACTACTAAAAGATTCCCAAAAGCCTCTCCTCAAATTAGACTTTGACGCAGAAATCCCTCTGATAGTATGCCCTCCCGAAAATAATAATAAGCCCTCTAAAATAAGCTCATTTAAAAAGACCTTTAAACAAAAATAAGCCGAATACTCACCACCGGAATTTTATTGTAAATCACAAACGAGGCCGATTCTGTGAGAAAAAAATCCGAGGGGTGGGGCGGAGGGGGGGAGGTACCATACAAAGTGCTATACCGGGGAGACTCCACCCCGAGGTCCAACTCCTTAGCCTGTTGTATACCATTTTGACAGAAAAGGTACCCACTCCGTACACATTTCACAAACTTTCATAACTAGACCGTGTTATGAATAAATCGCCCAAAAGAAAGTCTTCTTGTCATTTATAGATAAAACAGTACAGCCATAAGGTGCGTTTGTTCGAAACATTTGATTAAACAAACGCCCTTTAAAATAACCAGATGACAGATTTCCCTACCTTTTCATATACCTCAACTTGTGAAATCTCTACCCTTTTATGTAGGTGAAGCCAGAAAAAGGTACCCCTTTCTGGCGTAGCTTCCCCGTATTATTTATAGAGGCGGCCCCCCCCCCCCCCGAGATAAAATTCAAAGTCTGTCGGGTGTCTGCAAGAATTACCTCTGCAGTCAGCTAGTGTTCGCCAGCGGACGTTGTTTTTGGGAGCTGACCAAAAAGGTCGCGGTAATACCTAAACGCTACATCGATGGCTAAAAAACTGCATTACAAAGTAATATAACCGTCAATTATCATTTTGAGGACACTCATTATTCGAAATAGTCTACGAGTAGTCCTAGCTTTCATTCCTTGCTACGCATCCTCGATCAAAACATGTTGATCTAGAGGAATTCTCGACTCCATCCAGAGCCTTTGGCTTCTTGAGCGCGACAAAAGGGAGAGCACTGGGGTTGAGAATGCAACACGGCCTCTTGTAAAACGGAAGACTGGGAGCAAGAATGACGCATGTACACCCACGTAATAAACAAATGAGATCACGTACGCGGCACGTTGTCTTTGCTAATTTACTAGAACTGTACACTAATTTACTACAACAGTGAAAAGGTATTGCCTCAATATTGCCTCCCAGTTTGATTTGCATACTTATACAGATTAGTGTCGCTTGTCCTGCGGTCACAGACAGACTTACGTAACACCAACCTCGTTCTCAGGAATTGTCCCTCGAAGTTTGCACCTTGGAAACGAGGTTGACGTAACATGGGGTCATTCCAGTAGGCTGTTTGAAGACTAGTTGATAGACTGTTTTTAGAGAAAAGTTTTCTTTGCTCTCCGTCCTAGCTTGATTACAGAAAGCACGCAATTGAAGCTCCATTTCTGATATTATTCACAATTTGTCACTTTTCAAGGGCTTTCTATCCTTTGAGGAGTTTCTATATTGCAGAGGGAATGTCCATACAGAAAATACTTCAAACTTGACGTCAATGCAAACAACTGGCTGTTTTACGCTTAATTATGTAATTCAATTGTATCATCTTCTTTTCTGTTATCCTTTCTGGTTTCGTGCATGGTAATATTTAAAGAACTTCATTTATCGAGCAAAGTGATTTTGTATCATTTCTCAGTCAAAAACAAAGCTGCAGTTATCTACAAGAAAGCATGCCGGTGCAATATTCACACAGAAACTATTACGAAAAATATCAAACGGAAGCTTATTTCGGGACAGAGTTACGTCTTTTGATTACGTCGAGTTCTTCAATTTATTGCGCATCGTCACTGGAAAAACAGCACACATATCGGCGGAAATCAACTTCAGCACAGCTTCTCCAGCCGGTTTTCCGTCATGAAGTCAGAGAGTTTCTCAGTTTCTTCGACCGCACAAGCGACCTGCCTCTTGATCCGGGGGGGAGGGTATACGCGAATCCCGGGAATTTGATTTTGACTGGATTTCTAAGTCGACTCAACTCTGAGTCAGTTCAAATAACGACATTTCGTTTCGGAGAGGCGTCATCTCGCTTATTGTCTCTTTTTGTTTCTTTGCTCTCGGACGATTTCGCCACTCGAGTCGAATGATAATACTTCAATCGTTCCTGCAAACAGCAACAGAAAAAAAGTGAAACATAAGAATAGTTCGGTGGAGCAGCGTACACATGACACATTATGCTATGAATTATATAGTAGCAATACTTAAAATTGTACCGCAATATGCTCTTACAAGGAACATCGTAAAGTGTCGCATGTAACTACCCTCTTTTAGCAAAATTTTCGCAGTCTTTTCCTAGCACTTCTTTCTGAAAATCGACGCTATATAGTAGCTTTACAGCACGTAAGCCTATCCGTCATAATAAATAAAGATGTCAGTCATAATTAAAGAATTGTCTCGTAAGAAATCAGAACAAGGAAAACACTTGCTAGAAACAATGCAATATAACATCAGAACAGGGAAATATAATTTTTCATATTGGGCCATCTTAAACAAATATCAAATCAGTTTGGCACTGGTTACTGTGTTGCTGTTATAATGTTATTTCCATTGCTTACTGATAGCAAGCCAAGGTATACGTTTAAGGGCGCTACATTCCAAACAATAAATTCTACCGCTCCTTTTGGGGCATCGCTAGTTTTTGGGATTGCAATTTCCCGAACCTTACACGTATTAATCTTAGGCAGTAAAAATGAAACAAAAATAACAATTAATCAAGAAGCGAACGTTCGAGGACACTAATTAAAAGAAAATGCGAAGACAATTTTGATGCCGAGGGAGATTATAGTCCGTGATAGAAAAGTCACCAACTGATATTTCATTTATGATAAAGTTTTCCAAGAATCCTTTGTTTCTGTAGACATTTTCCAATGAAACCTTTCAGATTGTAGAAGTTGGTCGCTGGAAGCAAACGTTGACTTTGAACTGCACCCAATCAGATTCCATTCGTTCATTGGTTAGGTACATTTAAAGCTTTCGGAGATTTTAATTGGTTTAGAGCACGTGAACAGTTAACGCCAAGCTAGCACCTCCCCACGTGTAACGCCCCATATTTGGGAGTATCCCAAATTATAATCAATATAATATTTTTTCTACCGCGCATTTGGCCAAAACACTTGGCCAAAACTAAGGAATATCTGGGAATGTTTCGCAACTTTGTTGCAAATTGAAAGTACTTTTTGTAGTTACTCTGGTCCACTAGCACAATAAACCTAACGGACTTGAGAAACCAAAGCTAAAGCAAGCAACCGATGCTAAGTAATTCGTCAAGCGCGGGAAAATACGCGCACAACAAGTCACGAGCTGCTTTAATTTTCTTTCTTGTGATTGGCCGAAATAAAAAACCAGTATGTTTGTTCTGATTGGACAAAGAACGTTGCACGTGATTTTATTGCGTAAAACCGCTGAAAAAGAGACCAGTAGGTGTAAAACAAAGGCAAACGCAATTATTAAGGCGGTTTCCAATTGAATGAGGTATACCCAAAGAGCAAGGTAGTCAAAAGGGTCAATCACAGCAACAGATAACCACATTATGAAGCTACGTTATGAACTAATAACTAGAACTCAAAGCAAATACATCAGCGCTAGTCACGAGAAAACGCGATTCAACAAGTCACATTGTTCTTCTTTTTTGAATTTGATTGGTCGATAGCATAAGGAGGCGCGAGATTCTAAACCAATCACAGAGTGCACTAGTCTCACTAACACTAATAAAACGTCGCCGCTGATTGGTTGACATGTGTGATTTTAGACCAATTGTAAGTCGTGATAAAGCATAATGGTAAAGCAGACAAAAGCTAGGCAATTTCTAATAACAATATTTTGAGAGGAAGCCACATGAGCCACAGCTGGTTTTTAAGCGGGTCCTTTAGCCTGGCCGAGTTGGAATTTGGAGATGTTGGTTTTCGTGCAGGGAGGAAAACCGGAGAACCCGGAGAAAAACCCTCGGGGCAAGGCGAGAACCAACAACAAACTCAACCCACATATGGCACCGGGGGCCCGTTTCTCGAAGGTCCCGAAACGTTTTTGCACCCGAAAAGCCGTAGCGAAATCTCCAACGTTATGATTACATAGCTGTTTTATTCACGTATACTAAATATGAACAGAGGTTCCCTTCATACAAGAAGTTTCAGGCGTATACACCTCTCTGTTTTTAGATACAGATTAACTAAAAATGGCTTTGCGGACCCGAAAAGTTTCCGTGGCTTTCGAGAAACGGGCCCCAGGCCGGAATCAAACCCGGGTCACGTTGGTGGGAGGCAAGCGCTCTCACCTCTGCGCCATCCCTGCTCTCCTTTCTCCGACACTCAGTTGAAAACGCTCTTATAACACGTTAAAAGCTGTACTAAACTATCCTAAACTACAGTTTCATTCTTACCAATTCTTGGTTTGCTCTGTAAGTTTTTCGCTGCTCTTTGGGCCATTCAGTTAAAAGTTTTCGCTCAACCTCAAGTTCAAGCTTTTGTTCATCCGTCAAAGGTGCGGCTAACCTAAATCAAAAGCCAGTTTCAGTTGCTACATCAACCACAAGTCAAAGCAAAGCCAAATATTTTCAAGTCCTCAATTCTCCACTCTGAGTTCTATACATTTTCTTTCTAAAGAGAATTTCATAGTACTTGAAAACAAGAGTACACTCTTCCTGGGGTGATCTTCGTTTAATTAGTCTTAAATCTGAAAGTTAATTTTAATCTAAACTGCTCAAGACTATCTTTACTCTCTCATTTTCCTCTTGAAAGTGAAGTGTCAATGCATGCTTGCAATTCAGCATTTCTTCTAGTTATCTCGCCTCAAACACATACTTATACTCGTAGGTCCGGTCTAAGCATTTCACCATTATCAGGTTGAACGATTGCCCCTGTCATGCCACCACTCTAGATTTTAACCAAGCTAAATGTACAGTCGCACTTATATCATCATTTGAATTCAACATTATGATACCTTGACGTTTGAACCGGGCCTTACCTTAAAATTTTAACCCAAAAGCCAATTTGCCGCAAGCATATAAGACAAAGAAAAACATAAATACATGTGATACATTTTAAGTCATAAAAACCATGAATCATAAGGATTGAAACAACTTACAGTATTGCCAAGGGCTTGACTTGTAACATATTACTCAACGCAGTGACTGTCCACACCTTAGCATCTTTTGCGCGTAGTTCTCTTACTTCCTGAACCTGAAACATGTAAGTACAACAAAACATGTTGGCACAATACAACTCGAAAGTGTGAACTACAGAAAGATACAGAACTATGCATTTATAAATTTACACCAACAGGGGATGAGCAGTAAAATCATCACGTGAAAGTGCTGCTCAGTAGCTTTTACTTGAATGGTCACACACTAGGATTTCATCTGTGGACTTCACAGTTAGAACCACCTTGTGCAACATAATAAACTGTACCACATGAAAGTACTGCTCAATAGCTTTCATTTAAATGGTCACACACTAGGGTTACATCCACAGACTTAAAAGCTAGAACCACCTTGTACAGCATAATAAACAGTGCCACATGAAAGTACTTCTCAAAGCTTGTATTTGATTGGCCACAAACTAGGGTTTCCTCTACAGAGTTGGAAACTAGAACTAACTCGTGTACCATAATAATAATAAGTAACACACGAAAGTACTGCTCAATAGCTTTCATTTACATGTTTGTAGTTACCTCTTTTTTGGTTAATTTATCCTTGAAACTGTTCATATAATCTGTATCATGCTGCCACCATATATGATAACCAGGATCCTGTGAGACATTTACAGTGAAAGAAGTCCATTAAAAGTACTCTGCTCATAATAGTGTTGTTTTCTCTTCATTTGAATTGATCTAAGAATGTCTACAGGTGACAATACAAATACAAATTCATTGTTTTGAATAAATTACATTATGTGCAAAAAATTTCTGACATTTTATTTCAAACGTTTAATTTTCAGACACTTTTCATCTCATTTCAGACAAATTCCAGACAAAAATTTTGCACACTTTGCTGAAACACAGTTAAAGTAAATTTGTGTCTAGATACAAAAACACAAATTAGACTGAAACAACGTCTATGAAAATGATAGTTTTACTGCAACTCAAGGTTTTACAAATATATGTATACACCGACCAGAAAATAACACAAATCCTATCAAGCCGTTACACCTGTCAAGTAATGTCTCAACTAGAGATTGCTCCCTAAAGCCTGGCATAAGGGAAACAAAGAGCTTTGGACCTACTTCCAAGTTTTAAACTGTACTGTAAATATTTGGGACACTTTAAAATTTTAGATGGTTTTATTTTTAGGACATTTTTTGTCTGAAATTAAAATCATCCAAAATATTTTGCTCATAATGTACTGAGCACAAGATAGATTTTCAGTTTTTTTGTTAAAACAAATTGTGTTTATTAATTATAATCAATTGATTAATTGATGAATTAATATTTATACATACAATTTAATTTAGAAGTACAAGTCACGTTGTCAGAGAAAGGATTTATTTAGATATCTGATACCTTAGTAAACTGCAGAGGAAAGGGTTTGGCTGGATGATAACATACAAACATAGTTTGATCTGCTGACATAGTAATCTTGGGTCTGAAAGAAATATATAGAGGATATTACACGGTGGCTCAAAGATATGAATTTTATGTTCTCATGGCAAGAACAATATCTCACTTGTTCGCTTCGCTCACTCGTGAGATATTGTTCTTGCCACGAGAACATAAAATTCATATCTTTGAGCCAACGTGTAATGTTCTTTTTGTTATATGGAGAAACCAATTCAACAAAAGCAAAAGGCGGGAATCGTGACTTCATTGAACGATACGACACTCACAAAGGTGACATACGGAAAATACGCCACTCGGGTCCCAGATGAAGTGGCGTATGGAATCTACGAGTGGTTTAGTTCCCAGTAAAACACTCTTCTCCATATAATAAATAGTTATATCCTACAATCAGGAATGTCTAAATTCTGTTACAACTGTAGAGATCACACATGTAGGAGCCAGGTGGCCCTTTTGATGCTTACTCTTAACCATAACATGAAGTGACTAGGGGTTTTAAACTCGTGAAAATGCACAAGGCATAGAAACAGGTTTTTGTGGGGACCTCGATATGTAAAATGTGTCACTTACTTACCCATACTGTTCATAAAACCATTTGTAATAATTAGAAATATTAAGCATGACGTTACATCAAACAGCAAAGGGCAAAAATGAAACTTTTGCCGTCTGTCTTCAGCTGTCTGTACAGTAGAGTGAAAATATTTGTATTTGTAGTGAATAGTAGAAGACATTTTTCTATTTTTGTGTGATTTATTTAAGGATTACAAGAAAAGAATAAAAAATCAGACATAATCTTTGCCATTTGCCGTCTGCTGTAAATGTCATGCTTAAACTCTCTAAATATTATTAGTTGGCGAACTTCAACAGCATTCAAGCCTGATGCCATATTGGAAGAGTAACTGCACGGTCAGCATGAGCCTCATTATTCTTACTCATCTTGGGCACGATGCTAGTCACAGGTTATCCCTCTTCCTCATCTCCCAATTAATATGTCAAGTTTATTAGTTGCTTCAGTACAGAAACATGGATGAACTCTCACTGGCAGTTTGGACCACTTTGGCCCAACAGAAGATTTACTTCATATCATGTTAGAGAGTCCATCTTGACTTCACGATGTCCCACATGAGGACATCTAGGCTTGCTACTGCATTCTAAAAGTGTCTTTTTCATATTACATCTGTTCCATATCCAGTGATTTTTAAACCAAGTTCATAGAATTTAAAATAAATAGTGAGAAGGCTGCATGATGCCTTGTGGGCCAAAAGGATAATGCATATTCAGTATATAACAAGAGAACCAACTCAATCAAGAAGCCTTTACTCTAGCAGGTTCAAAGAGAGATTAATAAAATGAAGTTGTAGTGCAATTCTAATGCTTCAAACAAAAATTGGTTCCAAAAAGCGAGTAGTCTGAGAAATCAGGGGATAAAAATACAGTGTTCGACCCAGGTGAGGGAAACAACTTATCATGACTTACATTTATAACTTATTAGTTATCACGGGAAATGAAAAATTGGGATTCCATTGTCGTTTTACAAGCAGCAGGATTTATCTATAGACTGGAAGGGCATAACAACTGTAGGGGTGCATGGAATAAAGGACTAGGTAACGTTTGGAAAATTCTGAGGCAGCCAGGATTGAAATACCTACAGTAGCAGCAATTTTCACAGTTTACTCTGGTTTTAGCTATTGTCTCAAAAGAACTACAAGTAATTACTACTAGTTCTCAACCCTCCAAGTTAACTTTTTTCCTTAGTGGCCATTTGGCCACTGACTGTTCAGGTTTGGCCGCCAGTGAAAAATTTTAGTCGCCAAAATATATGCACAAATTAATAATTAATTAATAATAAATAATAATCTTATTATTATCTAACATTTTCCTTGAACCACCAAGTAAATTAAAGTCCCGTTCAGTGAAAGAACTACCTAATGTTGATTCAAATATGCTTTTATTGGAATGATTGATGATCAAATGAAATAGTTTCTGATCACAATGAAAAACTACTATATTATTGCAGCAGTGTTGTGAGTTGATCATAGTTCTCATTCAGTCATTTTAAATTGATTGGCTTTCACTTTCAATAAATCTTTTACAATGGTTATAATAGTGCAAATGTACATGCCTTCAAATAGCTCCATCGATTTACAAGTTACACCACAAATATAAAAAACCAAAGGTTCAGACTACCTTCATTATAAACTCTTGCTTAAGTTTTTAATATTTTATAATCACACTTAAATGGTAACTTAGGAATGACTTAAGCACTCCAAACAATTCAAACTTTCATGATATGAAATAAAGTTTTTTTTGTTTTAAATCTATACTAGTGACACATATTTACAAGTCTGCAGCCAGCACACAGAAATCCATATTTCTGCATTAAAACTTAGAAACCACATGTGATATGGACTCCAGATTGAAGAAATGGTCTTCTTGATCTTTTTGAGGATTTTAACCATTCCTTCACTGCTGGCGCTGGTTGTGAAATCAACCATCAAAAAGCGTGAGCATGTATGAATGAAATGTATGTTTACCACCATTTTTCCCGCGAAAATATTCGATGAAAATTAAGAAAAAAAGTCGCTTCACAAAACACAGAAATATTTGTGTATATCATTTATAATTCACACAACAGGAGCAGTGCAAACGACACAGATTATACCAAGTTAAAATAAGATGGCCTCATTCGCAGCTGAATGGCAGAAAGTTTTCCAATGTTTATCAAGGCGGCATCAAATTCTTGCTGAGACCATAAAGTGAACAGTATTTTTACCTTATCGCTTATGATCTTTTTTAAATGTTCAACCTCGTTTTCTGCTTGAATAAGCAAACGATATAAAACTTCATCTGAAAATTAAAGACTGTATTGAAATGGACAGAAAAGTTCACGCTCAAATTGTTTGTCGTTTTGAATTTAATATGCGAACCGCGGAACACGAATACTCAACACGAAAATACTTTCACAAGTTTTAGGGCAATCACTAAGACGGATATTTTTTATTGATGAAATCTTTGACAATTTAAAAATAAACCCAGGTTCGGTCACACAAGTGAAATTTATTTACAACTGCGAGCCGCTTTTCATCACAGTTTTTTTTATTTATAGAATCCCCCGTGCTTGTGCTATCAAGTTTGCTGTAAAGTCAGGTATTTTCGTGTCCACTGAAACAAAATACGTTTCTCAAATACATCTGGATGTTTCTCAAATATATTGTGGATCCTGTCACCGTCGAGCTTTCCAAACTTTTGCAATTCCTCTTCTTTTCGATGGCAAATGATCGGATTGCGTGCGTTGTCTCACGCTTCCGGGTAAAATTGTGACGTGCCAAAGTTCAGTCGAGTGGAACGAATTTCGTCGTGTCCCAAGCTCAACTGAATGCAATTCCTTGATCTTTGTTTACCATGTAACAATTCATTTTATTCAGTCTCCATTTCTGTTGGTTAAAATCCCACAACAACTAGCTTTGCAAAGTGAATTCTTAATGCTCAGAATGTTTTTCGTTTCGCTCCGGATGATAGTCCGCTCAAGCTCCTGACGCATAGGTCACATTAATTTTAGTCGCTGAGCTGGCGACTTGCGTTCTAATTTAGTCGCCAGCTCCAAATTCTAGTCGCCATGGCGACGAAAATGGTCGCAACTTGGAGGGTTGGTTCTTTTTAGACAATAATGAAGACAAGAGTAAACTGTATTAATTACTGGCAGGTGTTTCAATGCTGGTTACCTCAGCGTTTTCCAAAAGTCACTTAGGGCTTTATTCTAATCACCCCTTCAACTGTTCAGTGGTGATATTACAAATATTACAGGCCTGAATTAGTCCCTAGGTTTCCCTAGGTTTGAATCAATTCCTGGAATTTTTCCCAGCAAAGATGTCATTAATAGCTGAATTTGTTTTCAGCTTGAAATATTCCAAACCAGTTAGGCATTTATTCTCCCTTGTTTCATATCAATCATACTAATCCAAAACAAAGGGAAACAGACATCAAACTGGTTTAAATAATAATAATAATAATAATAATAATAATAATAATAATAATAATAATAATAATAATAATAAAAATTAAACAAGACCAAAGACTCCACATTATGATACTATAGCAGAAAGATTTCAACATAATATCATTCAAACATACTTTTCAATCTGACTGTCATATGCCGTGTTGTATGCTGGAGGTGTGCCAGTCTTTGTTGTAGTATACAAATTGACTTCCGTGGGGTCATTTGCCAGGTTAAATTCTGCTTCAATCTGTCTATCTGATTTTGGTTTCTCCATTTCCATTAAATCTTTTCTCCTTCTCTGCCCAGCCCTTGCCCATGCAGGGACACCAACCGTGTGGGGTGTCTTCTTAAGGCAAACTTGAGTTGTTGAAAGGTTACAAGCCAGAACTGCCCCTGTTAATGGATGAAAATACTCCTGCTAGCAATGATACTCTTTTCATTTACAAAACTCTATTTAAAAACATGTATATTTGCAAGATTAAAATGTTTAAGTCTTCACACAAGGAACTTCTTGAGTTGAGTACTTAACCAAACACTTTTCATAAGTAAATAAGAGGATAACAGTTGGCTTGATAGCTCAGCTGGAAGAGCACTGCACTGGTATTGCAGAGGTCATGGGTTCGAATCCTGTTCAAGCCTGAATTTTCTTCACGCTTTAATTTCACAGCTGCTTAAGTTGTGTCTAACTGCGATGATCAATCATATCTTCACGTCTTTCTCTGTAGTTTAAATATATGATCTTTCGTATATTCATTTGTAAGAGGATAACAGTTTTGACTTGTGAAAAAATGATCCTGTTTGCATGTATAAACTCTGCTATCACAACAAACGTAAATGGCCCATATTGCCTAATAATTCAGGAATATGACACTGTTAGTACTCATTAGGGTTTTCTAATACAACCAATTTAATTCTAGAATTTTGTTATAAGTTTAGGGTGCATTTCTTTGGGATGATCTGGACCAGCAACAATGATCACTCAGATCATGGTGCATCAAAAAAATTTATGAATTCTTGCCCAGAGTGGATTCAAAAGTCACTTTGAAGCATCATGATCTGAGTGATCTTGGATTGTTGATCCTGATCAAGATCACCCCAAAGAAACCCACCTTTAGTTTTGTTGATAAGCCTAGACTATACTAATTAAAACTTATTGGTAATCAATAACAATCATAAATCATAACAATCGTTTCTATCACTTTTTTTCTTGGTTACGAATACCAATTATATTGTATCATTTTTTTTTCATTATTCTGTTTCTCAGCATACATTTCACAATTAACACCATCAATTAAACACCCCTGGCGGTGGCAACCACCACAGTTACAAAGATCTACCACAAGCTACGTTTTATGCAACTAAAGATCCTACGCTAACGATTTGAAAGATCCAAAATGACGAAGCAAATAAACAATTAAAAAAGCAACAAATTCCTGCAATATACCTTTCAATCCATTGGATTCCCTGGAATATTGACAAATTCTAGCCGAGAAACGCAAGTTACCATGATACAAACTTCTGCAGGCAGCCATGTTGGATTTGAGTATAGAGGGCGGTTACCTAGCTATGGTAAAAGGGTGCTTCATACGAGTAGGGTAGGGATAGTTGTCTGTTTGGAATTTACCAATGAACTTCCACTTTACTGACCTAAATTTTTATTCGTGGCATAAATGACATATTTTTTCTCTGCTGTATGGTTATTGGAAATCTTTTTTGCTCAAAAATATCCTTAATTTTTTTTGCATATATATGCAATTTCTGCTACCACCCCACTGGGGAAGGAAAGTGCGCAAACAAAGCGGGAATATTGTACTTACGCGAATCTGCACATCGACAAATTAATGTAATATTTAAAAATTTTCCTCGTTTGGTGTGATGTTCAACACCACCAGAGTTTTATTTATTAGTGATTCTTTGTGATGGGCCAGTGTTTTGGAACAGAGGACGGTGGATTTTTTAGCTTCAGGCAAAATCGAGGTTATGACCGCTTCACTCGTTTCGCTCCGAAAAGCAAATGGTAAGACGTGTTTAAAACTTTCATGGGTTGATTTTAGGTGCACATCATTTCAAGCTATTACGAAATCTTTATAATATAATCATAGCGTATAATCACAGGTTTAAATCACCGCTTAATGTGAAAACAGTTTTTATTTCGACATAATCGTTTGTTGTTTGAACTGCTGTTTTGTACTTTTCGGACAGTCCATCAAAGTTTTGGCATTTTAATGAGCTTTTAAGCTTAATTTAAGTTACTTATCGATAGTGTCACGAGAGTTTTGATGGAAGGTATATTCTGCCAGCAAAGATATTTTGTTGCCTTGACATGTTGGTTCTCAGAAAATGAAGAGTTCTAATGAATATTTCATGTATGTTTCATTTTCACTTGTTCAGGAGCGAGCTGTAGTTGACCAGTGCGGTCATGATCTGATTTTCATGCACGGATCATGTGTGTAGATGTAAGACTAATCTTTATTCATTGACAAGGAAAACTTTCGGATTTTAAAAGAAGTGAGATTCATGGATCAAACATTAGCTTAAGCCAAGAAAATTGCTTCTGAAAACTATACTGCAAATTATCTCCAAATTATTTACTGCTAAGCCGTTCTAAAGACTGCTCACGGTCAAATTAATAATTCGTAACTGTAACAAAAATTCTTGAATCTCATTGGTTATCAGCAGGCCTTATTTTAGCATCATTTCATATTTAGTACAGTAAAAACCCGTGTGAAAGAACCTAGGGATTTAAGAGCCTTCAGGCAGAAATTTGCTTTTTTAATACCCCAAAATATAAGAACCTGTTTAGCCAAACAAATTCTAACAGGTTCTTATATGTGGGGTTTAACTATTTAATTTATATATTTTTTTTACCAAAAACTAAAAAGGTGATCGAGAGTTTAGAAAATTGAATTGTTAAATAAAACTCAAAATGCACAATGTATGTTCAATTTGAACTGTTATTATGAAACAATTACTGCTACAATTTACAGAATGTATCATTTCTATGTAATCTTGGTCTTGGTTCAAATGCTCCATGCATTATAATAATGAAGAACAGACCAGATTTTATACTCTTTTCTGATAATCAACAACAATGTCTACTCTGTAGAAATTAAGAACCTAATTAAGAACCTACGTAGCCTAAACTGTCAATAAGTACCCCATAATACAAGAACCTGTTTTGCCAAACTCTGAAAACAGTAGGTTCTTACACGTGGGTTTTTACTGTAATAGTAATTGGACTGAGCTGAGTGCAATTCAGGGAGTAATCGAGCGAGTAATTTCAAAATCAGATGAGTGTGCAGCACAAGGTTGATTTGAAATTACGAGCATGATTTGTAACAGTAATTGGACTGAGTGGAGTACAATTCAGTGATTAATCGTGCAAGTAATTTCAAAATTGGACGAGCGCGAAGCGCGAGACTGATTTGAAATTATGAGCAGGATTACTTCCTGAATTGTATGACAGGAGGTCCGATGACTAATTAATCATATCTATAACAAATTTCGGAATTAAAAATGTCTTTTGAGAACTTATTTTGAGGGAAAACACCTGTAGCTCTTTTCATAAGTTTTGGAAACTGTCCAAAACATTGCAAAGGAAGCTATTGAAGTACGCATAATTGGCGTGCGAATCACGTGGGCATCCAATTACAGGTATCCAATTACAAAAAGTTCAAATTGGATACCTGTAATTGGACACCCATGTGATCTCGCGCCAATTAGGGGACAAATAGGCGTGCCTAGAACCAATCACGATTGAGAATTTTGTTATGGATATGATTACTCCTCACATTGAACAACACAAGGTCCAGTTACTAACATCAATAACAAATTTTGAGATTACAAAAGTCTTCTGAGAACTTCTTTTGAGTGAAAAAGTCATAAGTTTTTCTTAAGTTGTAACAACTGCAGGGAACATAAATTTAAGAAGAAAGCCTTTAAAGGTCACATAATAGTCCAATTCCGATATATTAAAATTCTAACTTGGCTCCGACGTTTAGGGGAATAAAACAAAAGAAATTAATTATTCATCCCTCATCCTTGGTGTGATTTCTTTTGTTTTATTCCCCTAAGCCTCGGAGCCAAGTTAGAATTTCAATATATTGGAATTGGCTATTGATGTGCGAATAGCATAGGTATCCAATTGCAAGAAGTCAAAATTGGACACCTGTAATTGGAGACCCATGTGATTGCCCACGCCACCAGATACAAATAGGCATGCAGAGAACCAATCACGATCAAGAATTTTGTGATAGATATGATTAGACAGGCTTTATAGGTGATGCCTTTGGTATTGCACTGCTCACACACCATGTCTGCTGTTATTTAAAAGTGCTTGTTAATTGTGCATGATGTTGTAGGACAGGTAGCTGTGTGTGAATGGGTTCCTTCTCTCATGGATCTCAAGGACAATTCAACTTCTTTTTCTTGCCGAAAGGTTTAACCTTTTGACTGTTTTGTCAAATTTTGTTGATAACAGAGAACTCTAGCTTCATGTGAGGTTAGAGGAGGTGAAATGATGTGTGCTGAATGTCTTTTCAGATTATAAAGACATAAAACAGGGGTTTTTATTCCTTTAATAGAACAATTTTGTCGATTATGATGGAAAAGACAGGCAGTAAGTTAAGTAAGAAATAGAAAACATGTTCCATGTTTCTATTGAGTTATAAAAACACAAGTGGAAGTTTGGAGAATGAAAAATACTGTAGGAACATGAGCTAATCAATAGCATTTCTTGTTCTCCCAAACTTTCACGAGTGTTTCTATTAAACAATTAGATTATGAGCTCGAGATTTCTACCACACATAGAAATCGAGAGTGAATAATCTAATTGTTTTAGTATAAATCTACTAGTCATTCAAAACTTTATCTGAATCCTCTTCACAGACACTTCGAAAATGCCAAGAAGCGGCGGTCACTTTGTTAACAAGGGCACGCTGCTGCGCTACTCACTATCTATCACAGCATAGATACTGAGTAGCCTAGCCAATCAGAGAACGGCATTTGTGATACAATGCTAGTAGATTTATACTAAAACTCAATAGAAACATGGAGATCATGTTTTCTATTCCGTTTGGAAAATAGTGGACAAAAAAAGCAAATAACTTGTTTAGATCATCAAAAGGTAAATTCTCTTTGCTCCTGCCATTATTACTTTAACAGCTCATGCTAGTTGTGTTTCTATCAAGTTTTATATGTATTATAAATCTACTAGCGTTCTATCACGAATGCCGTGCTCTGATTGGCTACACTACTCACTGTCTATTCCATGATAGATAGTGAGTAGCGTCATAGTGTGCCGTTGTTAACAAAATCACGGCCGCTTCTTGGAGTTTTTGAAGTTAGTGAAGAGGATTTAGATAAAGTTTTGAACGACTAGTACAATGTAGATTTATTTTCTATGCATGATAGAAATTTTGAACTCATAATCTAATTGCTTAATATAAACCAATCAGTGGATGTGCGGTGGTCTCATGGTTAGTGTGTTTGTTCCCAGATCGAGCAGTCCAGGTTCGAGCCCTGGCCAGGGATGCTATGTTGTGTTCTTGGGGAAGACACTCTCACAGTACCCTCTCTCCACCCAGGGGTATAAATGGGTACCAACGAATTGTTGGGGAAACCTAACAAATTGCAGTGGAGTGACCTGCAATGGACTAGCATCCCGTCCAGGGGGAGTAAAGATACTCCTAGCCGCTTCGTGCTACAGAAACTGGGATAAGCTCCGGCAGCCATGAGTCAGTTGGCTCCAAGGCATCATTTTTTTTAAATAAACCAATCAGCGTGCATATTTTCTTTGGGCTATTTACTACTAGATTTTGTTTGATCACATTTCAGGAGATACGCAGATGAACACTTGCTAACAGAGATACAAGATCCACGATCTGATGATGAACTAGATTTATCAGGTAGATAATTAAGGCTTGCATGATAGCTGGTTTTACTTGAATCCATGCCTTTACTGTTAGTATTAATATGGTTAAATTAACTCCAAAAATATGATAAAAAGTCTAAACCTGTCTCTGTGGTAGTCTGTGACCATCTTGTTTTGCTTACCACCTAATGCTCAGCAGTTTCACCATTCATATTTAGTGCTTGACGTTGCGACCGCTGGATCACCAATGCAGCCAAATTTTTTTCACTGGGGACTAACTTTTCACGCTTTTCACTGAAATTCTTTTGCTGGTGACTAAATCTGTAAACTTAGAGGCCAGCTGGCCCCAAGGTTTTTTGCTGAAAGTCAAGCCCTGTATATATTTGTCCCTTCAACATGAGCTTGCTTGCAGGCTAAATCTGAAAGCTTCTTTTTGCCAGCATTTGATAGTTACTGTTTGTAGTAAATAATAATTATTACAAGTAAAAATATTGTAAATTTTCTTTTGTTTTAATTTAAGTGTGAGATGTTATAAATAATATGTATATAAGTAATAAATTTTTGTTTTCCATATATTTTTACAGCCATCATTGCTTTACAACAATAAGTTCAATTGAACCTTGTCAAATATTATACCATCACTGTCATAAAAAATCTTGTTTATATGCTTTATGGGTGGCCTGGCTGGACTGATCTGTAGTTTTGAAGGATGAGAATTATTACTAATCCCTTGTACATGTCACAAATAACAAGACTTAACTACGTGTTGCACTATTTTTTATGTCTATGTTCATAGATCTAAGCCGTCAAACAGTCCATGGATTACATCCAAGACAAAATGTCAGAGGACCATACACATCAAATAACACCACAGGATTTAAGCAAGAAAGGTATTATTAAGATAAGTAGACGTATTAATCTTACCAAATTTCAAATTTTATGGCATTGTCAATCATTTGAGTATGAAGGTATGGGTTGAAGTGGGAATTGCAAGTCCCATGTTGGCCAGTCAGTACGGAAGGAAGTTTCTCCCGCTTAAAACTCCACCACCCTCATTTGGTTTTTCATTTGGAGGTACTACCGGTATTTCCTAGACTGGGCGCAACTGGCACTTGTTTCAGGAACCTCATATTGCCATAGAAGTGCTACACCTCTACACTTTTATCACCGATCACTTTGTACTTCTTCTCTTACATGTACATATAAAACAGTGGCGTGTTAATTACCATGGTTGCCAACAGTTTTTGGTCTGTTGTAGAAGTGTTTATTCAACCCTGTGCCTGAACGCATTCGTTGACGATCATTTCCACATAATGAACTCTTGGCTCCACAATCACACATCTCTAGATAACAAACCGTCCAGCTCTATGATCACACATTTCTAGTTAATAGAGGAACAAGTACAAAGTGTCAGTGGTAAAAGCGTAGAGGTGTAGCATTCTATGAAAATTTCTATGCCTATTGAAGCTTCATAAGACAGGCTGGGTATAACTAGGGGAGGTGTGCTGGCCTCATGGTTAGTGCACTCATCTCTGGATTGATTGGTCTGGGTTTGACCCTTGGCCAGGGACATTGCATTATGTTCTTGGGCAAGACACTTATTAAAATAAATACCTTCACAGTGCCTCTCTCCACCCAGTTGTATAAATGGGTGCCAGCAAGCTTCATGCTTGGGGGATAAACATTCAGTGGACTAGCATCCCATCCAGGGAGGAGTAGAAATACTCCTAGTCACTTCATGCTACAGAAACCATGATAAGTGCTGGCCTGATGGGCCACTTGGCTTGTATGCAGACTTTACCTTCACCTTCAGTTGCCATTTCCCAGACCAGCCACCTTCACTCAGCTTAATGTCTGCTTCAACACAAAGACTCCTGAGGCTTGGGTTGCTAAACAGCAAACTTAGGATTTTCATACACCATTGCATAGGTCATGTGTATGCAGTTGTACTCATTGGAGCGCCTTTTCTCTGCTTATCATACAGTGGAATCCCAATTATTTATCTGAACCTTGATTTCTCAAACCTCCCAATAACTTGAACCAAAAACATGTTTGGATTTGTTTCACGATAATTTTCACCCAGGTACCTGAATCTTCCTATGGGATTCACCTATATTTAAACCTCCAAATGCACTAAGGGAGAATGTTGGAAATGACCTCGGCCATTGGCCCAGGTGGCTTCCACCCCTACACTCCCTCCTTCTACTCCCTCCTGCAAATTGCATGAGAAAAAAATTATTTGATTACCTGATAGTAGTATACATGCAATTTTATTTCAGCTTTCTGCACTCAATTTCAACTTTTTGCACTCAATTTCAACTTTAATTTCTGCACTGTTTGGGATTAACTGACTTGTTCTCAGCCAATCATCATGATGAAATTTTTGCAGCTATATTATTAAGCTAAAACCCCATTGTTTGTTGTTAACAATCGACTATTAGACTGTAAAGGGCAGAGCAGTCATGTTTAACTCCCAGGGGGAACTCCTGGGTGGCGGTCTCGTCAGAAATTTTGAAAAGAACTCCTAATGGGCACACTGTACTAAGATCCTGCTTGGTGGGTGTGGCTTGAAAATCTTTTTGCCTCTCAGAGGTACAAATTATAAAACATCACCTTATCTCCTGTCCTATTTTTTCAGCTCAATACCCTAAAATGGACCACAAAAGCTCCTGCAGTGTACCTTTGAGGCTTAACACCCTAAGACGTACCAAGACCACTTTTTTAACCCCTAAAAGATACAATGAGCACCACTGCCCTTATTATATGGGAGTCCCCCCCCCCACCCCCCCCCCCCCCCCCACCGTGGTCCACACCAGTTCTGTACATTATTATGTTATTGCCTTTTTATTTCACAGGCCAGAGAGATAACAAGTACTCAAAGACTGCTGTGACATCAAAGCTTTTGTCGCTGGGAATATTATCTAGCAAACCTTAGAGGATATTGTAATTCAATATCATTGTTATTATCAAATGTTGGTGATATTCACAGTACCTAGATTGCTAATCAAATAAGCATTCATATGTGTGAATTAATCACCAATGAATGAAAAGTTTGATTTTGGACTCCTGTGTACACACCATTTTCTAGTCTTTGTAATAAGGGCATTTTGTAGTCCTGAGTAAACTTGCAAAAAATTTATAGAGCCAAATGTTTTCTATGGGCATTGCAATTCTCTTTGTTCATAATATTTACTCCTTTGAATATTGGGTGTTTTTCTTCATTAATTGTATTTAAACACTCTTTAGAGTTATATATTTTTGGATAAAATATCATTTAATAACACAGACAAATGGACTCACAATTAAAGTTGGCACACAATTCAACTTGTCCCTTGTCCTTTGTCAGGTAAGACAGGATTTTGTGGCGTCTTGTCAATAAGAAAGGGATAGCAGTATTTTGTAGATTGGTAGATTTTAAAATCTAAGCAATACATCACAGCATGTTGATATGCAATAAAATTTTTTAAACCTTGCTTGGTCTTTCAGTCTTTTACTAGAGGCATCAGTCTGGTGCCTTCAAATCAAGCTGGAAAAAAGTTTCCAAACTGTGCTGTGCATGCTGATCTGATAAACTGAAAGAAATTGATTTACATTTGTAGTTTGTAAATAAATAAGTTTAGTCATTGTTCCCACCCCCTTAGTTTCAAGTTTCTGTCTGTCTGTCTGTCTGTCTGTCTGTCTGTCTGTTTGTGCATCAGTCTGTCTATGCATCTATCTGTCTGTTAGCCTGTCTTAAGAGAATTCAAACTTTCAACTCAGAAAAGAGCAAGGATGTATCAGGTATTGAATTAGAGAGCGTGATTTGAAAAATGGATCAATCAGGGGGTGTGATTTTGGCCATTACCATATCATATATGGGGCCTAAGTCTGGGGGTGACATTACACGGGCTGGGGCCAAGAAGATGCTGACCTATATTTCTGGATAACTTACACCCTTTTCTTTATTCAGAAAAAAAACCTGCATTAACATACTTAAGAATTAAGAATACTTGATATCTAGAATTATTCCTGTCCCCAGTTTGTCAGTCTCTTAGTCAGCAAAGCCAAGGAACACTTAAGCATGAGAGATGGTGGGCTCGCACATTTGAATTTGCTTTGACAGTTTGGGTTGCTCTAGCTTCACTGTTGCCCACTGTCCACCACTTCATATCCTGTATGACACCAGTAAGTAAACTTATGTTGAAGGTTTTCAGAAATTGTTTGTCTGTTCTAGATCAAAATTGAGATCAAAATTCTAGTCAAAGTTAAAATCAAAATCAATCAGATGCCAAATATCTACCAGTAGAGCGTCTGGTAGTCCGTCTGTCCATCATTCCGTTAGTCCCTTAGTATGTCTATCCGTGGGTTCGTCTGTCCGTCAGTTCTTCAGTTAGTGCTTCAATCCATCAGTCCACTAGTCCGTCAGTATGTCTGTCCTTGGTCCGTGGGGCGGACCGTGGGTTCACCTGTCCGTCAGTCTGTTAGTCAGCCAGCCAGATCATCAGTCAGTCCGTCAATCTGTTAGTCCGTCAATCTTTTCCCCAGGGCTTTACCCTTGAAATTTGGAAAGGAAAAGTGCTGGGAACAAGGTTGTCAGTCAGTCCGTCTGTCCGTCCGTCAGTCGTCAGTCAGTCCGTCCGTCTGTCCGTCCGTCCGTCCGTCATCAGTCAGTCAGTCCGTCTGTCTGTCCGTCCGTCCGTCAGTCGTCAGTCAGTCAGTCCGTCTGTTCGTCCGTCCGTCTGTCTGTCTGTTCGTCCGTCCGTCCGTCAGTCGTCAGTCAGTCCGTCCGTCCGTCCTCCGTCATTCGTCAGTCCGTCAGTCCGTCCGTCCATCAGTAGATAGATAGAAACTTTATTAAGAATGTCATCAACCACCTAGCTGGGGAAAAACTCCCCTACTAATACGGGGACATAACAAAAACGAGTTAAATTAGAAGAAAATACTAAAACAGAAAAAAAAAAAAAAAAACCTATAACTATTTACAATAGTAAGTTTATTATATAACTAATAATGTGCATGAAAAAATTACTCGATTCTGATTGATTGTGTAACACCGGTGCAAAAAGTGTAACACCAGTGCAAATTACACATCGCAATTCTGGATTATGATTGGCTGAAAGACTGAAATTTTCGGAGCCAATGATATTACGTAAAATGATGACGAAAATTTTGTGTGGAAACTTTGAAAAAAGTTTTCTCGGATGAGAAAAAATGGCTTCAAGGAAGGTCTTTCGGCACTTCCTCCACGCAAATTTTTTCATGTTTATATTATTAATATTAATATCATAGGGTTTTTCTCGTTCAATTTGGAATTAATTTGCACTTGTGAGTTTTTCAAAAAGCTCACTCGTGCAAATTAATTCCAAATTGAACGAGAAAAACCGTATGATTACCTATACTAACAGAATAAAAAAATTAATTAAATAACGCTATTTAGACAACACTAGAACAAAAATAAACCTTATTCGAAAGTGCAAGGCTGACCGCTGAATGTCACAAGTTCCTCAAACGTCTCCTTTTATAAACGTTCTAACGATGAACCTTCGCGTACTACGCTCGCACCCAATTCTTTTATTTCAATAGGCCATTTCTGTGTCAAAACGAGTCTCCGTGCGAAACTGTTGTAATGAAAATGCGTTTCGTCTGTAAGTTCATTTTCATAAATCGCACGAGGTCTCGTTTTGAAACAGAGGCAAGGCAAAAGGCAACTAGCGCATATCACAACTCACATAGTGTTTGATTGAACTTCCGCCGGAACTCCCACATTAACGATATGATATACCAAGTACAGTAAGAACTTCTCTTCATACAAAACTGAAATTATTAAGAGTGAATAAGCAGTACTCATCGAAGGAAGAAAAAGAGGAAATCTTATCATTTCCAGAGCGAATTTTGACCTAATCTCGGATCTAGATCCCTCACGACCGAGCGTCAAACAGGGTGAAACCTGGGAAAGAAACTAATTTTGACCGTAATACACGAGTCACAATAAAGAGGATCAGATCAAAGCTTTTCCTCTCCTCTCAGGAGTATGATATATTGAATTGAATTTTCAATCAACATCGTCCTTGGTGTCGCCAGAGTGGCTGGGTGAACTAACTAGCTAACATCGCAATACGTCGACCTCATGCAGTCAGTAAAAGCAAGTTACATGCCACGAACTTCAAGACAAGCGAGCAAAATATGAGCTAAAAATTCAAATGATCACCACATCACAAAAGGACTCTGTAGTAACCCATTAATTTATTCATATGGCTTAATTATTTTGCATCAAGCAGTTAAATATATTTAATTCTGGCAATTATCTTATATAGTTTCTCTTTTTATTGCACAGTGCACATAAATCACAATAATAATCATAAATAAACCCGAGTGTGTAGAGACCAAAACTTTTCTTTATCAATCGCGGGAAAACGTGCGCATGCATTCCGTAATAAGAGTGGGAAAATCCTCGAGCCAAATCACGCTTGATCTTTGATTGGCCAAAATGAATACGTCCTCGCTCTTATTGATCAGCTCCACTTTATACACTACACACGCGCGCCTTCCTTTTGCCAAGACTAGTCCACATCCTAACGCCATTTTCCCAACGCTCAATTTCACGCCGTTTTTTCAATTTTGTTCCTAGGGCTTTTCCGTTGATGAAGTCATCGTTTTGTGGGTAATAATAATAATGACTTCATGTAATAATGACTTTACTATCGTGTCAATTACAGCTAGCAGTGGAGAATCCCCACTGCTAATAGGGGACACCAAACTAGAACTGTCTAAACATAATATACAGGAAAAGTCCTATAAGAGAAATTAAAATTATGAGTTACAAAAATGGCAGCCACTACATCCATCTAGAATGTTGCTCAGATCTAGTCTCCGTACGTAGGTCTTAAACTGCTTGAGATTTATCGCCGATCTTTCTTTATTTTGAGGGGAGGGTTGGGGGGGGGGGGGGGGAAGGAGCGGGGAGTTGGGCGAGGGGGCGAGCCCAATTAACCACCCTGGACTATTTCTCGTGATCTTCATCTTCATCATCATCATCATCATCATCATCATCATCATCATCATCAGTCCTCATCGCGCCATCGGACGTATAAGGTCTGATCTTCACGTGGCTAATAACAGTGAGTGCGAATTTACAGAGGTTTTCATTCTTATGACACTACACTTACTGTCTTTACTTGGTACTGTCAACAACTATAATTAACTGCAGTTTCAGCGCCCTGTGTATATATCGCTACTAATCTCTCTCATTTGATATTCAAGTATTAGAATTTTAACAGTATTTGAAAAGACCTTCCACCCTAAAGGAGTTAAATTTAGAATTATTGTCTTCAAAACACCTCTTCATTTGTGTAAAAGACATTATTAACATCTTGGTTACGAGATTGAAATCACGCGAGAAGTCTCTGTCAGCTATAGTGACACTGTAGTTTTACTATCGTAATTAAACCTATTTCCATATTCCCAGAAGCTAACGTCCATGCTTCTTGTGAAGCAGTCGGATTTATTTCCCACGTGAACCATGCAATGTTCCTTTAACAACGTCTCTATGTGAATGCCAAGCAGGCCTGCGGTCAGAATACCAGCGGTTTCTAGTATGGACGCAAGCGTGACGATGAATATTATGTGCTGGGAGAAGAACCTTCTTGAAATGGTGTGGTACGAATTAGAGAATATCATCCCACAGGCCGTGCCCTGGATAAAACACAACAACCAAACGATCCATACAGCTGGAACAAGACGAAACCAAGTGGCAAGGACCAGGAAAATAGTTTCAGCCAGAGGGAAAAAAGCAAGGATAGGAGCAGCAGTGAAGAAGAATCCGGGAGCAATGGCGCGGAGCATGGAGATGAAACTTCGACCAAGGAACTCGCCGACCATGGTGCTGAGAACGTAATGCTCAAAATGTCCCCGAGGAGCAAATTCAGGGCCCACGCCAGCGTCCTCGAATACCAACGTGGTCAGAATGGCCGAAAGAATTATATACTCGCCGAAGTACACCATAAACAAAATCAGCATGTGATGGAAGGAATTCCACATACCTGCAAGTCTTTCTTTCCAGCGAGGAGTTAAACGACAGTCCATTTCAAACTTGCGCCGCTCAAGCTTAGAAAAGTACCTCTTGCCCTGTGGGCGGCGGAAAAGGTGAAGATTACCTCGAGAAATGGAGAATACCAGAAGCAATATTGGCGGCCATATCGCCGACACAAGTACTGCTGTCCGTGGATCCACAATAGCCCAGACTGTTAATCCTGTAAAAGTAAAACATTCGTGAAAATTTCAAAAAGATTTGTATGTAAAAAACAGAGTAGTTAAAAAGCGAACCTTAATGACCATGTGGACGCAGTGCGGACCTATTTGTATTCAACGCTTGGGAGAATTTTCCGCGATGAAAAAGGAAATTCTGCGGTGAAAATATATTGGACACAAAACGAACGGGCTCGGTGCTTCTTTTTCAAGAATACACGCGAAAGTGGAAGTCACTGAGCTTAATACATTTAAAAAGTTTTACCTCGAAAGAGACAATATAATTTATCGCCACTTGAAACCTCATAACTGTGTGTATTTCAATTATTTCAGGGCATACTTCGCTAAACCTAACACCATAGTTAATAGAGGCTAGCACGCAAGGTTTTTGGGTTCTTACTGTGAATTTTCGCTCTTGTTAATATCAAGCGGCAATAAACCTCACAATGTGCAGTTTTTCGGTGGTCTTTTCTAGTTTTGTTAAGTTGTAAATAGATTATGACGCCGCGCTCCTTGCAGAATGTTTACAAACAGGAAAAAGCGCAAAATAACACAACGGGAAACAGTGGGGGCCTATTATATTAGTACAAAAGCGCCATCAAAAACAAATTGATGCCAGTTTTAGAGCTGTATTTTCTTTAGAATATGAAGTATAATGTAAAAGAAAGTTAGGGACAAAATTTCAGAAGATTATAACGGAATTTTAGCGTTTTTGGAGATATTATACCATGGGGAGATTACAATCTCTCACCTTTCAAATAAATTGATGTTTCACACCAAAGGGGTTTACGTCATTCAACTTAAAAATTAAACTGCAAGAGATAGGTACTTAAAGAAATGTTTTGGTGTAACTTACCAACATATGAAGCAGCTCCAAAAACTCCACCAACACCAGTGCCTACCAGCAGTGAACACAAAGCGATTTCTTCCAGTTCTCTTGCAGTCTGTATAAGCAAGCTTATTTCTCCAATGCCGGTTCCCACAGAAATCAAACAAACCCCAGCCAAACGTCCGCTGAGGTGAGGAATGAAAACTGCACACAACTGTCCTACTACCACAAAGCCAGAGGCAACGAAGATCCTCGCTATTTGTGAAACGTGCTGGAAACAAAGCGACACAATCTTCAAAACACACGACGGAGCTGTCAGAGCTATAATTACGAGCCCTGTCGGTTTCTCCGTCCCAGCTAACACATCTTGCGCACCACAAACAAATGTGACGAAAGGGGCTGTAAGGGCAATTCCTAGTATAAAGTAAACCAGCGAGCATTTTGGAGTCGTCTCTTCTCGCCGCCAAGACTTGAAATTCGTTTCGTCGGTATCTGAGGCAGAACTGCTAAAATATAAATCTTCTTCGGTGATTTCGGACATCATTTTCTAATCTGCTCTCGCGACAACTGCTCACCTTGCTTTTGTTTGTTGTACACCTTCGCCCACCTCAGCCAGAAATGGTGCAAACATACCCGCAGAAACTGATATAGGGAATTAAAGAAGATATCGAGCGCCTTTCCTTTAGTATTGAGCAAATATTTTGTGGATATTTGCATGACACGACGAAATGTCGAGTGTTTATGCCCAAGAGACTTTAAACTGTATTGGAGAGTGCTCGCCCGTAACATGCCAAACGTTTCGCATTGGTTGCCCGAGAAAAAAATGAGAAAAACAAAGAAACGTTGCCACATCAACGTCAGAAGAAGATAAGCTCGACTGCTCTTCCCAACAGCAAGAAAAGTGGTTCCTTCCTGCTGTAATCTCGTTTGCTTTTATGATTTTTCGGCTTGGTATCAAAACTGTTGTTCACGCCGAAAACGCCGCTCCTTTGGTAAAAACTACTACAATACATCGCATCTGTTACGTTACAATACAAAAGTATTTGCTAATTTTATTTTCATTTATTCCAAGAAAGATACAAGGAATTGTTCCTTTCTGGTTAAGAACAAACGCCTGAGAATTCGAAGAGGTCCCTGAAACTTTAAGAGAGGTAGATGTGAGACAACGTTATGAAAGCGGGGTCATTTATCATTTGCCTGAGATATTCTTAAACTGGGGAAACTACGGTGGAACGAGATACCAAAGTAGATACCTGAAGATACCTGAAATATATTTTAACTTTCAAACTTGAAGGAGTAATTCAAACGCCTTTGAACATTGTTAATTTTGTGAGAATTAGAATTCTATTTCAGAGGGTTAGACTTTTTCCAATCTTACCATTTGATAAGGACCTAGTTTTGCTAAAATCAGAAGAAATCTTCTAAGTCTTTTGACTTTATGATATTTTATATTATATAGCTTTTGTTTTTTTTTCACATAAACGTGAAGTTCTATATTTGTTAATTTGTCTGTCTCATCAAACGTTATTTACAACAATTCGAATATTTCTAACGATAGGAAATAGTGTGTTTCGATTCGGAATGATATCTACTGAAATAGTAGTTGTTGACAATGTCTTCTGATGTTGATCGGTCTCTAAATATTCTTAAATATTTGAGATGTTTAACAAGCTAAGTGATGCATTTTGATGGTACATGGAGCGGTACTGTTTCACTTGACTGTCGAAAAGCAATTGGTTTTGTATTACAACGCTACACGATTGGCTTAAAAAACTCGCGCCACTTTTTTCATTCAATCAGAGATAAAACTAAAACCAATCACAACTCGCTCACACATGTTTTCCCGCGCTTGGCGTCAGCTACGTGTATTTATTACGAGTTTTAATTGGTTGATTGGTTTTTCTGTGTTCTCGGCTGATTGGCCAGAGTGATTACTTTGGTTTTGGTTTCACGACACTCAGTTGAAAACCACTATAATATACAATTAGCCGTTATGATGTCAAAGAGGCGCCAGCTGCAATATATAGTGGAATTTCTCCTTAAGCTGAAAGAGTGCGGGATTTTTTTTCCTCTATCACGAATTTTCATACGTCCTTGATAACTCGAAACTGCTATAAACACGAACCAGTTGTTTTCTCCTATGATGAAAACCAACCCTTGATAGCTCTAGCTTTTACATGGAATATCATTTTCACTCATATTTACGGCTTAGAGCGAACAGTTCCATCGTAGAAGCTGCGTCCTCTATCTTTAATATTACACTAATGAGACACAACGATCTGTCATCTGTGCAGTATGTTGCTATATTAAGAATATAATCTCCGATTAAATAATGAAATTACGTTGTAATTTGTTCAGCGGTTATTCAGGCTTTTTGCAGTTGATCTCCTCCACCAGAACTAGAAATATACCTTTTTGAATTCTAGAGAATACTTTCTCGATTGATAAGAGACAAGAGTCGTTTTTACCGGCCCCTCATGTCAGTTGAGAGAATTGTTTATTACTGTTTTTATTTCGGTTTGCACGAGAGTTTGATACTGCAGCGTATATCAATTGGCTTACGTTTGTAAAAGAAGATGTGCGGTGTTTTTATTTCTGTGCCTGCGTAGCGTAGTTCGAATCCATCAAGATCTTTCCCCGGGGTCTGAGAAATTAGGACTACACCTTACAGTAGAAGACGTACATCACAACGTCAACGACAAATCACCGGCCATCATCGCCCCGTCATCTTGGAAAGGAACACCAGAGTGGTACTGGAGAGGAAGCTGTGACGTGTGATTCGCGATCGTCAACCTCGTTCCTAGGATCTCTCTCCTTTGCCTCCCTTGTCGTTGAAAAGGAGCAAAAGGAGAGAGCCTGGGAACGAGTCTTCGTGCTCGCTCAGAGTAGGACTTGGGACCAAGATTACAACAAACCTTACGTCCCTGATATTCGCTGATTTTACTTTTCATAATCGGTATTAAATTGTTTGACCTCGATCTCTGAAGTCTTTGTCAAACTATTTTTCGTCTATTTTCTCGCTGAGTTTCTTCAAGGTTATGGCAGTCTCAACTGTATAGACTGTGTATGAATATACAGTAAAATGAGAAAAAAAATTCACCTCTTGAGAGGAACCTGTTACGAAAGTTCGATAAAAGGCTGAAAGAACTCTTTAAGGTGCCAAATACAGTGAGGTTAAAAAACAGGTTTCAGGCTTGACTCTTCTTCGGTGTGTTGAAAAATGTGAATAAACTCTCATTGCCACAGGATTTTCTTATACAGTACAACCATAACTTCCTTACATATGGCCGGTGTGCCTGAAATTTAAATTGATCAATCAGTAGGATTCAGTAGGTGGCAAAAACCGTAATGTCCTGACATCAAATGTATGTTAACAGGAAAGGCTTTGAAGTCGGGCAACTTTTCTCATTGGAGATGGCAATGATATTCTCGAGGGATTTATAACTCCAAAAATCATATCACATTGTAAAGAGTAAAAAAAATTGAGACATTCTGTATCTCTAAGCTTTTAATTTGACGCCAAAATTATAGCTCTGAAGTAGCCCTCGTAACAGCCTTTTCCTTTCCTTTTCCAGGCAGAGAGATCGAACAACCGAGCGAGCAAGCGTGCGAGCAAATTAAGGAGAGCGCCTGGGGTGAACAAAAAATGGGGGAGCCCTTCGCATGTTTTTTTGGAAACGCATGTTATGCAGGCTAGCTCTGAAGAAAAAGACTCTTATCGTGTCGTTTCTGTAGGACAGCTAAGTTTTGAATTGCCGCTCGCTACCATAGCATCGATGACTGACCGCGAGAAATTTCGAGACCAATTGATCAGCCAATCAAAAGACGCTGCACAAATCTCTGATGAAGTTACGTCATCATCATGGAATTTTCTGGGTCCAGTCTTCGACGTAACTAAAGCAGGAGACAGAATGTGGAAGAATTAATTGAACGAACGATGACAGAGGTCTGTTCTGGTAGGTGTCACACTTTGTACTACATTAACCGAAATTTAAAAGCGTTTGCAGTGGGCCATTTCAAAATGGCGCAAAAATCCGTGGACAAAACCAAAACCAATCGCAACTCGCTTACACACGTTTTCCCGCGATTGGCGTCAGTTACGTGTATTTACTACGAGTTTTGATTGGTTGATTGTTTTTTCTGTCCTCGGCTGATTGGCCAGAGTGATTACTTTGGTTTTGGTTTCACGACACTCTGTTGAAAACCACTCTAATATACAATATAAATTAGCCGTAATGATGTCAAAGAGGCGCCAGCAGCAATATACAGTGGAATTTCTCCTTAAGCTGAAAGAGTGTCGGATTTTTCTCCCCTCCATCACGAATTTTCTTACGTCCTTGATAACTCGAAACTGCTACAAACACAAACCAGTTATTTTCTCCTGTGTTGAAAACCAACCCTCGATAGCTCTAGCTTTTATATGGAATATCATTTTCACTTATATTCACGGCTTACAGCGAACACTTCCATAGAATTTGTGTTCTCTATCTTTAATATTACACTGATGAGACGCAACGATCTGTGATCTGTTCAGTATGTTGCTGTGCTGAGAATATAATCTCCGAGTAAATAATGAAGTTCCGTTGTGATTTGTTCAGATGTTCAGGCATTTCGCAGTTTATCTCCTCCACCAGAACTAGAAATATACCTAATTCTAGAGAATACTTTCTCGATTGCTAGGAGGCAAGAGCCGTTTTTACCCCTCATGTCAGTTGAAAGAATTGTTTTTAACTGTTTTTATTTCTGTTTGCACGAGAGTTCGATACTGCGGCCCATATCATATATCAGTTGGCTTACGTTTGTAAATAAAACGTGCTGTAGTTCTGTTTCTGTGCCTGCGTGGCGTAAATTCAATCCATCAATAATCATTAATGATCTTGCCCCGATTTCTCTAACCATTTTTCGTTTTCCGGGAGTCTGAGCCTGAAATCAGGATTACACCGTACCCTAGAAGACGTACACCACAACCTCACAAACAAATCACCGAAAGGAACACCAGAGTGTTACTGGAGAAGAAGTCGTGACGTATATGTCGGGATTCGCGCTCGTCAACCTGGTTCATAGGCTCTCTCTCCTTTGCCTCTCTTGTTGATGAAAGGGAGACAAAGGAGTAAGAGCCTAGGAACGAGGTTAGGCGCTCGTCTAGGGTACGCCGGTATAACGTGCCCAAGACTAGAATATAATGAAGTCAAAGTTCGCTTATTTTACATTTGATAATCGTTATTTAATTGTATGACCACGATCTCTGAAGACTTTGTCTATTCAGTCTTCGTTCATTTTCTCGCAGAGTTTTTTAAAGGTTAGGGTTTTCAACTGGATGAATATAAAGTAAAGTGCGAAGAAAAAAAAACCCCTCACCTCCTGAGTGGAACCTGTAACAAAATTTCGATGAAAGGCTGAAAGAACTCTTTAAACTTTCAAATACAGTGAGGTTGAAAAAGAGGTTTCAGGGTTAGGGTTAGGGTTAGAGTTAGGCCGGTGTATCTGAAATTTGAATTGACCAATTAGGATTCAGCGAGTGCGAAAATAGGAAAGGCGTTGTAGTCGAGTAACTTTTCTCACTGGGCACGGAATTGAATATCCACGAGGGATTTATAGTTCCAAAAACCATATCTATACAAAAGCAAACAATTGTCAAATACTTGTGAAATGTTCGTGGCTAGTCTGACGCGGCGTTTCGTCTCGGCTAAGAGACTCTTCAGAGACCTTTAGAATTCAAAGGCAAACTCGTTGAGCATCACGCCCAAAGTCCCGTTCGCAAATTCTTGATGTTGACAGTCTGGCCCTCTATGTATAAATTTAACTCGTGAACGTACGGTTGGGAATCCTTCTGCGATAGAGGGCCAGACTGTCAACATCAAGAATTTGCGAACGGGACTTTGGGCGTGATGCTCAACGAGTTTGCCTTTGAATTCTAAAGGTCTCTGAAGAGTCTCTTGGCCGAGACGAAACGCCGCGTCAGACTAGCCACGAACATTTCACAAGTAAAAACCATATCAGATTGTAAAAAGTAAAATAAAATGAGGCATTTTGTATCTTTAAGCTTTTAATTCGGCGCCAAAAATGGGTCGTCCGCGTCCGGTAACTCGATATCGTCGCTAGTCGAATGTCGCCAGGTAGGATAATAGTTGTGTTATTTTGATCAAAAAAATATTGTTCCTCGTCAAATTAAACCCAGAACTCTCGAGTTTAGAATTAGAATAGGCCAAAGCAACTAGTACATTTGCTTTATTTTTTTTTTGGCTATGAAGCAAAAGACTCTTATCGTGTCGTTTCGGTTGGACAGCCGGTTTTGGATTGCCACTCGTTACCATAGCATCGATGACTGAGTTTTTTCCGCGGGAAAATTCGAGACCAACTAAAGAGCCAATCAGGAGACGCTGTACAGATCTGTATGAAGTTACGTCATCGTCGTGGAATTTTCTGGGTCCAGTCTTAGACGTAACTAAAGCAGGAGACAGACTGAAGAAGAATTGAAAGAACGATAGCAGAAGTCTATTCTGACAGGCATTATACTTTGTACTACATTAACCGAAATTTAAAGGCGTTTGCAGTGGGCCATTTCAAAATGGCGCAAAAATCCGTGGACTAGTCCTTGATATGCCTGAAATAGAAGGATTTTCCCCTCTTATTTGTCTTTGTAGGTTAATCTAAACTGGTATTATTACATAACTTTCATAAAATGCTTCCGTTTCAATACTGAGAAGACCTATGCTGTTGATTCTTAGAAACGTTACCATTTATGGAAACGCCATCAATCACTCATACAACAGTATTCAACAGAGCAGGTCAGATCATTATCCTCATTGGTTGAAACCTTTTCTTTTGTTCTGAGAATTGAATTACTCATCAGTGCAAGTCATGATAAGGTAACTAAGTTAAAAAGGGAATGATGTAATTTATTTTCTCCTTACATTAGCATCGAGGGGGTGGTAATTAAGTTCAGGAAGCGTGATTGGAACAGCCTCGTTTTGTCTCATGATGACGAGAGACTGAAACTCAGTACTTACATTTCTCAGGCTGCCTCGCGCTTCCGCCCCAAAATTTTAGTTTTAGATCAATTTTTTTGTTTTTTTTTCTTCTCTACACTTACCATGGCCTCTTCTTTAACTTCCACTTGGCAATCTGGCGATACACTTCCCGAGTTACCGTCGAAACTACGACCATTTGAGTCCAGGGGCTTTGAGGATTGTTTCTCGGCTGGTAATCTAGACAAAGAATACAATGATTGCGTCTCCACCGATCTTAAAAGCTTGGCTGCGACAGATAAAAAGCTCCTCGAGCGGGTATCTATCTTTGAGGCCCAAAAGAAAATGAATACCGCTATGACGAAGTTCCTCAAGGAAGAAGCTGAAAGGATAAAGAAATCTTTTGACGAAGACAAAGGCAAAAGCCCACACGAAGACGAAGACGAAGACGAAGACGAAGATTCTGAAGATAGCGACTCTGCAGATGAGGAACATGATGAAGTACAAGTAATCAGGATTCCTTTAGCATTGCTTGAAGATAAAGCAGCATTAACGCAACTTGAAGTCCGTTCTTTCGTCTTCAAAATTTGGGCACGAAGAATACAGCTCACAAGAAAGGAGGATCAAGACAAGTACAAGAGTCTCCAGGATTTTGAACACGCCATTTACAGCGCCCAAGAATCCATAAAACATTTCAAAGACTTTATTTCAGACAGACCGCATTACAGCGGAGAAGAATTGCAAGCCATAATTCCTTACCACGAGGACCACCTTGAGAAAGCTTCAAATAAAACCTTGGAAGAAAAAGAAAAAGCTAGCTTTGAAATGTTAGAAGAAGATGTTGCTATCTTCTGTTCCAACAAGGCCCGCATTTGCGCTTTGCTTGGGCTTCAACTCGACTTTCTAGATCGTCTTGACGAAATACCGCCAGAAGACCGTGATCATTTTACACTCTGCGACTGGATCGTGACTTTCTTAAGCAATAACCACGAATCTGTCGACTCAATCGACAAAAACTGTCTCACTAAAGACCTTCTTGCCGCGATTGGTTTTGATCCTATGAGTTCAGCCGTTGAAACCATCATGGCGCGCGCAGGAAGCACGCAACATCATATCGAAGCGTGCGAAATGGCAGAACTTTTCATCCGAGATGAGTTCAAATACAATCCTTTGCTGTCTTCCATGGTTGGAAGGTTTCCTTTTCTAAGTGATTTGACAAATTCATGGTTTCAGCTCCCGCCGATTACAACCGATGAAGAAGGAGAAGAAACTAATGAAGACCTCTGCCACGTCAACATCATAAACCTCGTGACAAAGGAATCCCACGCCATTACTCAGTCGATGTTCAGCGATTTGGTGTCAGAAGACGAGCAAAATGTTGTTCTTTTTCATGGCACTGATCATCAAAGCGCAAGCGACATTTTATTTCGGGGAATAGATTTGTGTGCAGGACGACAGAAGCGAGATTTCAGTTGTGGATCAGGATTTTATCTAACAGACAACTTCGACGAGGCGCTGAATTGGGCAAAGAACACAACAGTAAAGCCCGCCATCTTAATTTTTCGGGTCAACCGAGGCGAACATTTAGATGATGCTAGAAAACTGAACTTGCACGAAAATGGAGAAAAATGGCGTGAGATCGTGTCATCGTTTAGATCTGGGAAAAGAACAGCGAAGACACGAAAGAGCTTAAGCGAGTATGAGTTGATTGAAGGTTCAGCAGCCACAATAACAAGAAACGAAAGTGGAGAATTGGTGATTGAACCGAAACGTTCATCAAATCAAATGTGTTTGATTTCAGAAGACTTCGCCGATACTTTTCGAGAAACCCTCCACTCAGTTATGTTTCTGGACATATGCTAAAGCGAAATAAACTAGTTTTAGGTCTAACTGACAAATAAATGCCTCTAGAACAAGATGCTTCGCGAGAAAATGGACAACGGGACTGTCTCCGGTCTAGTTAGTCGGCCGTAAAGACCGAGAATTTTAAAGTTTTGTGCACACAGTAAAAACAAAGGAACGTTAAGGCCGCACTGTGAAAGCCTTTACCGAAATCAACTTAAGAAAACTTTGTTGGAGATTCCAAGATCGCAATCACAATATGCTCAGGCTTAGCTCAGTATTGCGATGAGCGTAATTTCAGTCTGAAATTTTTCAGCTCACAAAAGCAAGTTGATTTATTTTCATGCGATCGTTGTATTTTGTTCGCTTTTTAGTTTTTTTTTCCAAAAGCTATTACTCTTGTAGCTTTGAAACCAAATGCAAGAAGCTACTATATTTTTAAAATATAGCAGTGGTCTTCGATTTTGATGTCGTACTTCTGCGAACTAGACTGAGTCGATTGCGGTAGTGACAGAATAGTTCTGTACACTGCGCATGGAAACTGAACAGTTTATTGATAAAATTTTCAGGTTACAGCCGAATTGAAACCTGCATTTTGCTTTTCTCAGTTGTGCATTGTGTATTTTGAACGCGTACAGAGGAGGAAAAATTTGCGCACATGCATGGTACGAATTAAACTTCCCAAGTAGCTGTAGTCAGGAGATTCATCGTTGAAAAAAGTTAATGCTCGTCACGGAGTTCTATTTTGTAGATGGTAAAAAGACGTTTCAGCTAACTCTTAAGTTCTTGATAAGTTCAACGGTACAAAATGTCCACTTGTTTAAAGTGAACATCCATTTGAGATTAGATTGCAAAAGAGATCTCATTTCTGTAATATATAGGAACGAATTTCTCAGGTTTTGTTCGATTGTAGAGAATGTATAATATGTATCTTGCATGTATGATAAGTAATTTACTGTATATATCATGTTGTAACATAATTCAGTAATGCAAGCAAATGGCTCAAATGAACAGAAGAAACTAATGTAATGTAAAAACAAATGTGTGTATAGTGAGTTGCAATAAGTGATGCAATATGGCATATGGTTACTCTGCCCGTTGGTTGTACGTTTTTAAAAAGGAAAATGGTAATTGATGTATGCTAACTCGGTGAGCCTATGAGCTTTGAAAGAAGCAATCTGAAATTTATCAGTGCAAACTTCATAGTGAAGGGATGTTCATCTTACGACTGATCGGAACCGCCAGAATGGCGGATAAACTTGAAAGACATACGCATATAATAAATCAGATTGAACTCATAAGGAAATTATTTTTACCGGCTCCAATAATTACATGCTTGTCGCTCTCAGCGCGCAGCGAAGCTACAAAGATAAAACTGACGCCCATGTGTGGTTAAGTTCGGTTTAATAGCAAAAATAAATCCTACTCAGAGAAATCTTATGTCGGGTAACACCCTGTTTTGTTAACAAAAGTAAAACAAGACTGCACATATCTGCTCAAATTAAAGACGAATCTTCCCTGATGGAATAGATTAACAATGAAAGAAAGTCATCATTTACCAAAGAAAACTACCGAGTGAAGGCTCCGATCAAATAGTTTGGCACAATCGTCGTTTCTGACACAGAGCTGATAAGTGCCATCTTTTTGCTTGGGGTATTCCAAACGTGGGTTCTTGCTGGATAGTGAGGCCATTGGCCCTTCAATAAACTGATGATTCCGATTTAAGTCTTTACGGAACTTTTTATCTGGCTTTCCAGAGCGAAATTGTGACACTACTTCTTGCCATTCCTTCTTTCTCTCTGGCTTTCTGAGATCCAAACCATTGTCGTTATCACCTCCTCTCAATTCTACCTTGTTCACTCGAAAGACAAGCACGGCAGAAGTAGAATGCCCACGAGTTTTTGTCCATTTGCAAGCTTCATCAAAGTTTTTACCGAGGTAAAACCCATCTCCACTGCTAAAGTCTTGCTTTCCTTTCCCCCTGGTCAAGTCTATACCACACTCCATTATGTCGTGAGCGCCGTCATGGCTTGTTCCATGACAAAACACCTCGAAATCATCATCTTCCAGCGACACTGGAAAACTATCAATTGAATTTTGGACTGTGTAACACTTCTTTGTCTGTCCATCTTTATCGACGTTCATTATGTGGACTGCCTCGTCTCGCTGCACTTCCTCAGTAAATTCAGTGAACCATTGATTAACAATCTCTTCCTGATACGGAAAACGACTGCAGTTTGTGAATATACTTGCACTGTATCTCAGCACATATTTTGAAAAGTTAAATGTCAGATGCGAGAACAGCCCGCAGAGTTCGCTGGGCGCTGGAAACACTGATGTCTTGAAGTTCGGTTGCCCAAGCCAGTCTATAATAGTGCTGAACAGGCAATCTGTGGTTTGGTGAGAACTGCCTGCATCCATCATTTTCAGAATATCACAAATGGACCACTCAAATGTAGATGACACAGGCAGCGTCGGTTCGGCAGCCATCTTCTGTCTTGCTATGTGCACTACGAATTCAGGAGACATACTTCTTGATAACCTTGTCCTCCAACGATTCTAAGAAATCTTGCATAATTCTGCGAATTTACATATCGAGACGTTTAGGAGACTTCAAATTTCGATATTCAAGCTCTTATTGTGTGGTTATAACACTTGTAAATGATGCACAAGACATTGAGCTTTATCTATTTGCAGAATTGGGCTGAATTCACGGGCTGAATTAAAACCGGTATGAGAACAACACGGGTTATGTCTATTGCCAAAATTAACGGCTGCAGTGTTGGGATATTCAGTAACGACGCATCTTTATGTTTTACAATGACTGTTTATCCGTACTGCTCTCAGTCAAGAGGCCATTACTTTCTCAGACCAGCCTGGATAAAAGAGGGTTTTCTAGACTCTCAAAGACGAATGCTGTGAAATAAACGAAGAATTACTCTTCTGTTGATTCTAAATCATTTTCAAAGTGGAAGACAAAAGCTACATCGAAGTAAAATTTCTGCAAATAGCGGAGGAGATGAAGTTATGTATTCTCCCTGCCTTGACCTGATTTTACTCTTCAAGGTATATCGTATATCGTTGGCAGATTATTTTGTTAGATTTTCATTGGCTAATCATGCGGAGGTCGCCCTGTTTCCATGGCAAATGTCTTGACCTGGTTCGCGTTATTCTTGCTATTCAATTTTGGACTAATTTGTTTGTAACTCGGTGAAATTCAGTCTGTAAATGTCGATTTTCTTAGAAGATTTTCGCTTTAATTTGTTATGTTAAGCGGTTCTATGTGGCTGCAAGGAGCGTAGAGCGGCCCATGTATGCTTCGCACCAAAGCGGACATTGAAGCTAGTAAAAACACATGGTAAAGATATGTTGGCTATGAATCTTTCATGATTTTAAAGGATTGGTGCCGGATTACTAGACGAATTTACAAATCACATCCACATCTACTGGCATAGAACAGAAAAGCGACGGAACATTCAAAATGCCGGAAAAAGATAGTTCGCATCTACTCCGCCGAGACACTGCTGGCGTTTGCTCTTTGCTTGGACTTCGACACGACTTCCTCGATAGCCTTGACGATATACTGCCTGAACACCGCGATCATTTTACTCTTTGCGATTGGATTGTGACTTTCTTAGGCAATAACTACGAATCTATTAGCTTTTCTGACAAGAAATCTCTTAGCAAAGGCCTGCTTTCCTCGATTGGTTTTGATCCTATGAGTTCAGCCGTTGAAACAATAATGGCGCGGGCAGAACGTACGCAACATCATATCGAAGCGTGCGAAGTGGCAGAAATTTTTATCCGAGATGAGTTCAAATACAATCTTCTTCTGTATCCTCTGGTTGAAAGGTTTTCTTTTCAAAGCACTAACTTTTTAACAAAGAAATGGTTTCAGCTCCCGAGTACAGTTGACGAGAGAAGAAAAGAAGCTAATGAAGATCTCTGCCACGTCAACATTGTAAACCTCGTGACAAAGGAATCCCACGCCTCTACTCAGTCGATGTTCAGCGACTTGGTGTCAGAAGATGAACAAAATGTTGTTCTATTTCATGGCACTGATCATCAAAGCGCAAGCGACGTTTTACTTCGGGGAATAGATTTGTGTGCAGGACGACAGAAGCGAGATTTCAGTTGTGGATCAGGATTTTATCTAACAGACAACTTCGACGAGGCGCTGAATTGGGCAAACAACACAACTGTAAAGCCTGCCATCTTAATTTTTCGGGTCAACCGACGCGAACATTTAGATGATGCTAGAAAACTGAACTTGTACGAAAATGGAGAAAAATGGCATGAGATCGTGTCATCGTTTAGATCGGGGAAAAGAACAGCGACGACACGAAAGAGCTTAAGCGAGTATGAGTTGATTGAAGGACCAGCAGCCACAATAACAAGAAACGAAAGTGGAGAATTGGTGATTGAGCAAAAACCTTCATCATATCAAATGTGTTTGATTTCAGACGACTTCGCGGACAAGTTCCGAGAAACTCTTCATTCAATTGTGCTTTTATGATCTGTCTTTAAATTTGCTTAGACTGAGCTTAACTAGGATTCAGAAACTGGCGGAATAAGAACTTTTCCTTCAGTTCGAAAATATTATATAATCACACATGCATCAACACGGGTTATGTACATCTAGTTTGCGTTAGAATCAAAAGCCCTGTACTGTTTTGATGAGGACATTCCCTAGATATAGTTCAAATAATTCTTTGCATAAATGGCGCCTAGATTTGAATCACAATGCATTATGTCCTTAGCCTTGTGTTAGTGTTATCAGACAAAAAATTTTTCACATGAATGCGAGGCTTAGGATATATAAGTATTGGTATTAAATTATTCAAATATCGGCGCCATTTATGCAAAGTTTTCATGTGAAATGTCATTTTTCCAATGACATCCGGGACATGTAGAGATAGGGCATCCGGGACATCCGGGTAGTATGTCGCGTCACCATGTTCACTTTGTCAAGCAAACCTGAATCAAGCTTTCTGGGTTCTTTATTTTACAATGTGACGTAAGAAAATGGTTCAAAGAGTGGAATAGAACAATTCAATCCATACGTAGTGTATTTCTGTTGCAGTTCAGTCCCTATGTCTCTTATAGAGTGATCTTTTCTGGCGATATGGTTTACATTTTTCCTCCTGCCTCCTCCACGGGCTTTTCGTACTTTTTTCTTAGCGCAAAGAGCGATTGGGAGACTGGGAGTGAGAAACGGGCGCGAGCGGGAGCTGGTAGCGGGTGAGGAGCACAAGCGCAGGGTGCGATCCTCTCTTCCCCATGATTCTCTGCGCCCCTACTCACTAGTTAATCACTATAGTTAATCATACTATCGCGCGGGCGACTGGGGACGAAGCAGTCAGTTTTTCCTTGTTAACATACGACTTTGCGTAGAGAAGATATCATGCTAGTTAATCAAAGGCTCCCTGAGCTAGCTCATGGATGAATAGTTGATTTTTGCCTCTGTGGCAAAACGAGTCTTTGTGCAAAACTATTTGTATGAAAATGGATATCACTTGTACGTTCATTCTCTTGAAAATCAAGTCATGTTCATGTGAAATGTTTTGCACGAGCATTCGTTCTAAAAAAGAGGCAAACAGCAACTTTGAAGTGGAAGTAAAGTCTGCATATGAGCCAAGTGGCCCATCAGGTCGGCACTTATCCCGGTTTCTATAGCATGAAGCAACTAGGAGTATTTCTGCTACCCCCGGATGGGATGCTAGTCGATCGCAGGGTTACCCCGCAATATTAAATTTTTCAATACTTATTTATACACCTGAGTGGAAAGAGGCACTGTGAGAGTTAAGTGCCTTGCTCAGGAACAGAATACAATGTCAAGGCTGTTGCCTAAGGAAAATTTTAAGGAGCCCTTTGGGCTCCTTCCGCCAAAAGTTAGGAGCCCAAGCCACCTTTTTAGGAGCCCAGATAAAATTCTCCGTGGTCAATGCACGGGGGGAGGGGGGGGGGGGTTGGGGAGTTTGAGGAAGATGGGGGGGGGGGGTTAATTGTGGAAATTTTGGGGAGGGGTCCTGGAGCAGAGATCTTCCATGAGACACTGTTATGGTCTAATATCAATCAAATTTTATAAATAAAGCATTCAGCAAAGTGATCAGGTCATGACTGAGAAAGAATACTGTTTATGGTCAAACTCAATAATTGGTGTATCCATGCAAGTGCTGCAGCTTTTTTTATAAAAATTTCTATTGCTGCTTTTGTTTTTGAGTTTTGCAATTCTATTTTAAAAAGACGAAATACGTTGTACAAATCATGAAATGCAAGCTGCAAATGAAAACAAATAAAAATGAAAGAGGCATTGGGGGGGAGGGGGGGTTTGAATTTGGTCTCACTGAAATGTGTGTTCTTCTTCTTCCAGGGCGACTCACCTCCTTCAATTCTGAAGATTCTAGTGAGCGCATAAATAAAAAACTACAAATTAAAATAAGGGTAAAATGCTGTAATAAAAACTAAATAATATAATAGTTCCTTCCCCGGGCTTGGGACATTAGTATAAACTAAAGGTGATTTTGAGGCAGTATTACAGCAATATTGGCCACTTCTTTGGAGAAAATAAATTCTTGTATATTGGGTGGAGTCGTGACAATTCATTTGATAATTTAAAATATAGAACCCTAGTATGCA